>NW_026602562.1:0-14962 GCF_029448725.1 Salvelinus fontinalis
GAAACATCATGACCAACTTTAGTCTTCTGTGTTTTAGAGAAACATCAGGACCAACTTTAGTCTTTACTGTTTTAGAGAAACATCATGACCAACTTTAGTCTTTACTGTTTTAGAGAAACATCATGACCAACTTTAGTCTTTACTGTTTTAGAGAAACGTCATGACCAACTTTAGTGTTTACTGTTTTAGAGAAACATCATGACCAACTTTAGTCTTCTGTGTTTCAGAGAAACATCATGACCAACTTTAGTGTTCTGTGTTTCAGAGAAACATCATGACCAACTTTAGTGTTCTGTGTTTTAGAGAAACATCATGACCAACTTTAGTGTTCTGTGTTTCAGAGAAACATCATGACCAACTTTAGTGTTCTGTGTTTCAGAGAAACATCATGACCAACTTTAGTGTTCTGTGTTTCAGAGAAACATCATGACCAACTTTAGTGTTCTGTGTTTTAGAGAAACATCATGACCAACTTTAGTGTTCTGTGTTTTAGAGAAACATCATGACCAACTTTAGTGTTCTGTGTTTCAGAGAAACATCATGACCAACTTTAGTGTTCTGTGTTTTAGAGAAACATCATGACCAACTTTAGTGTTCTGTGTTTTAGAGAAACATCATGACCAACTTTAGTGTTCTGTGTTTTAGAGAAACATCATGACCAACTTTAGTCTTCTGTGTTTTAGAGAAACATCATGACCAACTTTAGTCTTCTGTGTTTTAGAGAAACATCAGGACCAACTTTAGTCTTTACTGTTTTAGAGAAACGTCATGACCAACTTTAGTGTTTACTGTTTTAGAGAAACATCATGACCAACTTTAGTCTTCTGTGTTTCAGAGAAACATCATGACCAACTTTAGTGTTCTGTGTTTCAGAGAAACATCATGACCAACTTTAGTGTTCTGTGTTTTAGAGAAACATCATGACCAACTTTAGTGTTCTGTGTTTCAGAGAAACATCATGACCAACTTTAGTGTTCTGTGTTTCAGAGAAACATCATGACCAACTTTAGTGTTCTGTGTTTCAGAGAAACATCATGACCAACTTTAGTGTTCTGTGTTTTAGAGAAACATCACGACCAACTTTAGTGTTCTGTGTTTTAGAGAAACATCATGACCAACTTTAGTGTTCTGTGTTTCAGAGAAACATCATGACCAACTTTAGTGTTCTGTGTTTTAGAGAAACATCATGACCAACTTTAGTGTTCTGTGTTTCAGAGAAACATCATGACCAACTTTAGTGTTCTGTGTTTCAGAGAAACATCATGACCAACTTTAGTGTTCTGTGTTTCAGAGAAACATCATGACCAACTTTAGTGTTCTGTGTTTTAGAGAAACATCATGACCAACTTTAGTGTTCTGTGTTTCAGAGAAACATCATGACCAACTTTAGTGTTCTGTGTTTTAGAGAAACATCATGACCAACTTTAGTGTTCTGTGTTTTAGAGAAACATCATGACCAACTTTAGTGTTCTGTGTTTTAGAGAAACATCATGACCAACTTTAGTCTTCTGTGTTTTAGAGAAACATCATGACCAACTTTAGTCTTCTGTGTTTTAGAGAAACATCATGACCAACTTTAGTCTTCTGTGTTTTAGAAAAACATCATGACCAACTTTAGTGTTCTGTGTTTTAGAGAAACATCATGACCAACTTTAGTCTTCTGTGTTTTAGAGAAACATCAGGACCAACTTTAGTCTTTACTGTTTTAGAGAAACATCATGACCAACTTTAGTCTTTACTGTTTTAGAGAAACATCATGACCAACTTTAGTCTTTACTGTTTTAGAGAAACGTCATGACCAACTTTAGTGTTTACTGTTTTAGAGAAACATCATGACCAACTTTAGTCTTCTGTGTTTCAGAGAAACATCATGACCAACTTTAGTGTTCTGTGTTTCAGAGAAACATCATGACCAACTTTAGTGTTCTGTGTTTTAGAGAAACATCATGACCAACTTTAGTGTTCTGTGTTTCAGAGAAACATCATGACCAACTTTAGTGTTCTGTGTTTCAGAGAAACATCATGACCAACTTTAGTGTTCTGTGTTTCAGAGAAACATCATGACCAACTTTAGTGTTCTGTGTTTTAGAGAAACATCATGACCAACTTTAGTGTTCTGTGTTTTAGAGAAACATCATGACCAACTTTAGTGTTCTGTGTTTCAGAGAAACATCATGACCAACTTTAGTGTTCTGTGTTTTAGAGAAACATCATGACCAACTTTAGTGTTCTGTGTTTCAGAGAAACATCATGACCAACTTTAGTGTTCTGTGTTTCAGAAAAACATCATGACCAACTTTAGTGTTCTGTGTTTCAGAGAAACATCATGACCAACTTTAGTGTTCTGTGTTTTAGAGAAACATCATGACCAACTTTAGTGTTCTGTGTTTTAGAGAAACATCATGACCAACTTTAGTCTTTACTGTTTTAGAGAAACATCATGACCAACTTTAGTGTTCTGTGTTTCAGAGAAACATCATGACCAACTTTAGTGTTCTGTGTTTCAGAGAAACATCATGACCAACTTTAGTGTTCTGTGTTTTAGAGAAACATCATGACCAACTTTAGTGTTCTGTGTTTCAGAGAAACATAATGACCAACTTTAGTGTTCTGTGTTTTAGAGAAACATCATGACCAACTTTAGTCTTTACTGTTTTAGAGAAACATCATGACCAACTTTAGTGTTCTGTGTTTTAGAGAAACATCATGACCAACTTTAGTGTTCTGTGTTTCAGAGAAACATCATGACCAACTTTAGTGTTCTGTGTTTTAGAGAAACATCATGACCAACTTTAGTGTTCTGTGTTTTAGAGAAACATCATGACCAACTTTAGTGTTCTGTGTTTTAGAGAAACATCATGACCAACTTTAGTCTTTACTGTTTTAGAGAAACATCATGACCAACTTTAGTGTTCTGTGTTTTAGAGAAACATCATGACCAACTTTAGTGTTCTGTGTTTCAGAGAAACATCATGACCAACTTTAGTGTTCTGTGTTTTAGAGAAACATCATGACCAACTATAGTGTTCTGTGTTTTAGAGAAACATCATGACCAACTTTAGTGTTCTGTGTTTCAGAGAAACATCATGACCAACTTTAGTCTTCTGTGTTTTAGAAAAACATCATGACCAACTTTAGTGTTCTGTGTTTTAGAGAAACATCATGACCAACTTTAGTCTTCTGTGTTTTAGAGAAACATCAGGACCAACTTTAGTCTTCTGTGTTTTAGAGAAACATCATGACCAACTTTAGTCTTTACTGTTTTAGAGAAACATCATGACCAACTTTAGTCTTTACTGTTTTAGAGAAACATCATGACCAACTTTAGTCTTCTGTGTTTCAGAGAAACATCATGACCAACTTTAGTCTTCTGTGTTTTAGAGAAACATCAGGACCAACTTTAGTCTTCTGTGTTTTAGAGAAACATCATGACCAACTTTAGTCTTCTGTGTTTTAGAGATACATCATGACCAACTTTAGTCTTCTGTGTTTTAGAGAAACATCATGACCAACTTTAGTGTTCTGTGTTTCAGAGAAACATCATGACCAACTTTAGTGTTCTGTGTTTCAGAGAAACATCATGACCAACTTTAGTGTTCTGTGTTTTAGAGAAACATCATGACCAACTTTAGTGTTCTGTGTTTTAGAGAAACATCATGACCAACTTTAGTGTTCTGTGTTTCAGAGAAACATCATGACCAACTTTAGTGTTCTGTGTTTCAGAGAAACATCATGACCAACTTTAGTGTTCTGTGTTTTAGAGAAACATCATGACCAACTTTAGTGTTCTGTGTTTTAGAGAAACATCATGACCAACTTTAGTGTTCTGTGTTTTAGAGAAACATCATGACCAACTTTAGTCTTCTGTGTTTTAGAGAAACATCATGACCAACTTTAGTCTTCTGTGTTTTAGAGAAACATCATGACCAACTTTAGTCTTCTGTGTTTTAGAAAAACATCATGACCAACTTTAGTGTTCTGTGTTTTAGAGAAACATCATGACCAACTTTAGTCTTCTGTGTTTTAGAGAAACATCAGGACCAACTTTAGTCTTTACTGTTTTAGAGAAACATCATGACCAACTTTAGTCTTTACTGTTTTAGAGAAACATCATGACCAACTTTAGTCTTTACTGTTTTAGAGAAACGTCATGACCAACTTTAGTGTTTACTGTTTTAGAGAAACATCATGACCAACTTTAGTCTTCTGTGTTTCAGAGAAACATCATGACCAACTTTAGTGTTCTGTGTTTCAGAGAAACATCATGACCAACTTTAGTGTTCTGTGTTTTAGAGAAACATCATGACCAACTTTAGTGTTCTGTGTTTCAGAGAAACATCATGACCAACTTTAGTGTTCTGTGTTTCAGAGAAACATCATGACCAACTTTAGTGTTCTGTGTTTCAGAGAAACATCATGACCAACTTTAGTGTTCTGTGTTTTAGAGAAACATCATGACCAACTTTAGTGTTCTGTGTTTTAGAGAAACATCATGACCAACTTTAGTGTTCTGTGTTTCAGAGAAACATCATGACCAACTTTAGTGTTCTGTGTTTTAGAGAAACATCATGACCAACTTTAGTGTTCTGTGTTTCAGAGAAACATCATGACCAACTTTAGTGTTCTGTGTTTCAGAAAAACATCATGACCAACTTTAGTGTTCTGTGTTTCAGAGGAACATCATGACCAACTTTAGTGTTCTGTGTTTTAGAGAAACATCATGACCAACTTTAGTGTTCTGTGTTTTAGAGAAACATCATGACCAACTTTAGTCTTTACTGTTTTAGAGAAACATCATGACCAACTTTAGTGTTCTGTGTTTCAGAGAAACATCATGACCAACTTTAGTGTTCTGTGTTTCAGAGAAACATCATGACCAACTTTAGTGTTCTGTGTTTTAGAGAAACATCATGACCAACTTTAGTGTTCTGTGTTTCAGAGAAACATAATGACCAACTTTAGTGTTCTGTGTTTTAGAGAAACATCATGACCAACTTTAGTCTTTACTGTTTTAGAGAAACATCATGACCAACTTTAGTGTTCTGTGTTTTAGAGAAACATCATGACCAACTTTAGTGTTCTGTGTTTCAGAGAAACATCATTACCAACTTTAGTGTTCTGTGTTTTAGAGAAACATCATGACCAACTTTAGTGTTCTGTGTTTTAGAGAAACATCATGACCAACTTTAGTGTTCTGTGTTTTAGAGAAACATCATGACCAACTATAGTGTTCTGTGTTTTAGAGAAACATCATGACCAACTTTAGTGTTCTGTGTTTCAGAGAAACATCATGACCAACTTTAGTCTTCTGTGTTTTAGAAAAACATCATGACCAACTTTAGTGTTCTGTGTTTTAGAGAAACATCATGACCAACTTTAGTCTTCTGTGTTTTAGAGAAACATCAGGACCAACTTTAGTCTTCTGTGTTTTAGAGAAACATCATGACCAACTTTAGTCTTTACTGTTTTAGAGAAACATCATGACCAACTTTAGTCTTTACTGTTTTAGAGAAACATCATGACCAACTTTAGTCTTCTGTGTTTCAGAGAAACATCATGACCAACTTTAGTCTTCTGTGTTTTAGAGAAACATCAGGACCAACTTTAGTCTTCTGTGTTTTAGAGAAACATCATGACCAACTTTAGTCTTCTGTGTTTTAGAGATACATCATGACCAACTTTAGTCTTCTGTGTTTTAGAGAAACATCATGACCAACTTTAGTGTTCTGTGTTTCAGAGAAA
Source organism: Salvelinus fontinalis (assembly GCF_029448725.1). Lineage (NCBI taxonomy): Eukaryota > Metazoa > Chordata > Actinopteri > Salmoniformes > Salmonidae > Salvelinus > Salvelinus fontinalis. The sequence goes on from NW_026602562.1 coordinate 5,743, forward strand.
CATCATGACCAACTTTAGTGTTCTGTGTTTCAGAGAAACATCATGACCAACTTTAGTGTTCTGTGTTTTAGAGAAACATCATGACCAACTTTAGTGTTCTGTGTTTTAGAGAAACATCATGACCAACTTTAGTGTTCTGTGTTTCAGAGAAACATCATGACCAACTTTAGTGTTCTGTGTTTCAGAGAAACATCATGACCAACTTTAGTGTTCTGTGTTTTAGAGAAACATCATGACCAACTTTAGTGTTCTGTGTTTCAGAGAAACATCATGACCAACTTTAGTGTTCTGTGTTTTAGAGAAACATCATGACCAACTTTAGTGTTCTGTGTTTTAGAGAAACATCATGACCAACTTTAGTGTTCTGTGTTTTAGAGAAACATCATGACCAACTTTAGTCTTCTGTGTTTAGAGAAACATCATGACCAACTTTAGTCTTCTGTGTTTTAGAGAAACATCAGGACCAACTTTAGTCTTTACTGTTTTAGAGAAACATCATGACCAACTTTAGTCTTTACTGTTTTAGAGAAACATCATGACCAACTTTAGTCTTTACTGTTTTAGAGAAACGTCATGACCAACTTTAGTGTTTACTGTTTTAGAGAAACATCATGACCAACTTTAGTCTTCTGTGTTTCAGAGAAACATCATGACCAACTTTAGTGTTCTGTGTTTCAGAGAAACATCATGACCAACTTTAGTGTTCTGTGTTTTAGAGAAACATCATGACCAACTTTAAGGTTCTGTGTTTTAGAGAAACATCATGACCAACTTTAGTGTTCTGTGTTTTAGAGAAACATCATGACCAACTTTAGTGTTCTGTGTTTCAGAGAAACATCATGACCAACTTTAGTGTTCTGTGTTTCAGAGAAACATCATGACCAACTTTAGTGTTCTGTGTTTCAGAGAAACATCATGACCAACTTTAGTGTTCTGTGTTTTAGAGAAACATCATGACCAACTTTAGTGTTCTGTGTTTCAGAGAAACATCATGACCAACTTTAGTGTTCTGTGTTTTAGAGAAACATCATGACCAACTTTAGTCTTCTGTGTTTAGAGAAACATCATGACCAACTTTAGTCTTCTGTGTTTTAGAGAAACATCAGGACCAACTTTAGTCTTTACTGTTTTAGAGAAACATCATGACCAACTTTAGTCTTTACTGTTTTAGAGAAACATCATGACCAACTTTAGTCTTTACTGTTTTAGAGAAACGTCATGACCAACTTTAGTGTTTACTGTTTTAGAGAAACATCATGACCAACTTTAGTCTTCTGTGTTTCAGAGAAACATCATGACCAACTTTAGTGTTCTGTGTTTCAGAGAAACATCATGACCAACTTTAGTGTTCTGTGTTTTAGAGAAACATCATGACCAACTTTAAGGTTCTGTGTTTTAGAGAAACATCATGACCAACTTTAGTGTTCTGTGTTTTAGAGAAACATCATGACCAACTTTAGTGTTCTGTGTTTCAGAGAAACATCATGACCAACTTTAGTGTTCTGTGTTTCAGAGAAACATCATGACCAACTTTAGTGTTCTGTGTTTCAGAGAAACATCATGACCAACTTTAGTGTTCTGTGTTTTAGAGAAACATCATGACCAACTTTAGTGTTCTGTGTTTCAGAGAAACATCATGACCAACTTTAGTGTTCTGTGTTTCAGAGAAACATCATGACCAACTTTAGTGTTCTGTGTTTTAGAGAAACATCATGACCAACTTTAGTGTTCTGTGTTTCAGAGAAACATCATGACCAACTTTAGTGCTCTGTGTTTTAGAGAAACATCATGACCAACTTTAGTGTTCTGTGTTTTAGAGAAACATCATGACCAACTTTAGTGTTCTGTGTTGTAGAGAAACATCATGACCAACTTTAGTCTTCTGTGTTTTAGAGAAACATCATGACCAACTTTAGTCTTCTGTGTTTTAGAGAAACATCATGACCAACTTTAGTCTTCTGTGTTTTAGAAAAACATCATGACCAACTTTAGTGTTCTGTGTTTTAGAGAAACATCATGACCAACTTTAGTCTTCTGTGTTTTAGAGAAACATCAGGACCAACTTTAGTCTTTACTGTTTTAGAGAAACATCATGACCAACTTTAGTCTTTACTGTTTTAGAGAAACATCATGACCAACTTTAGTCTTTACTGTTTTAGAGAAACGTCATGACCAACTTTAGTGTTTACTGTTTTAGAGAAACATCATGACCAACTTTAGTCTTCTGTGTTTCAGAGAAACATCATGACCAACTTTAGTGTTCTGTGTTTCAGAGAAACATCATGACCAACTTTAGTGTTCTGTGTTTTAGAGAAACATCATGACCAACTTTAGTGTTCTGTGTTTCAGAGAAACATCATGACCAACTTTAGTGTTCTGTGTTTCAGAGAAACATCATGACCAACTTTAGTGTTCTGTGTTTCAGAGAAACATCATGACCAACTTTAGTGTTCTGTGTTTTAGAGAAACATCATGACCAACTTTAGTGTTCTGTGTTTTAGAGAAACATCATGACCAACTTTAGTGTTCTGTGTTTCAGAGAAACATCATGACCAACTTTAGTGTTCTGTGTTTTAGAGAAACATCATGACCAACTTTAGTGTTCTGTGTTTCAGAGAAACATCATGACCAACTTTAGTGTTCTGTGTTTCAGAAAAACATCATGACCAACTTTAGTGTTCTGTGTTTCAGAGAAACATCATGACCAACTTTAGTGTTCTGTGTTTTAGAGAAACATCATGACCAACTTTAGTGTTCTGTGTTTTAGAGAAACATCATGACCAACTTTAGTCTTTACTGTTTTAGAGAAACATCATGACCAACTTTAGTGTTCTGTGTTTCAGAGAAACATCATGACCAACTTTAGTGTTCTGTGTTTCAGAGAAACATCATGACCAACTTTAGTGTTCTGTGTTTTAGAGAAACATCATGACCAACTTTAGTGTTCTGTGTTTCAGAGAAACATAATGACCAACTTTAGTGTTCTGTGTTTTAGAGAAACATCATGACCAACTTTAGTCTTTACTGTTTTAGAGAAACATCATGACCAACTTTAGTGTTCTGTGTTTTAGAGAAACATCATGACCAACTTTAGTGTTCTGTGTTTCAGAGAAACATCATGACCAACTTTAGTGTTCTGTGTTTTAGAGAAACATCATGACCAACTTTAGTGTTCTGTGTTTTAGAGAAACATCATGACCAACTTTAGTGTTCTGTGTTTTAGAGAAACATCATGACCAACTTTAGTCTTTACTGTTTTAGAGAAACATCATGACCAACTTTAGTGTTCTGTGTTTTAGAGAAACATCATGACCAACTTTAGTGTTCTGTGTTTCAGAGAAACATCATGACCAACTTTAGTGTTCTGTGTTTTAGAGAAACATCATGACCAACTATAGTGTTCTGTGTTTTAGAGAAACATCATGACCAACTTTAGTGTTCTGTGTTTCAGAGAAACATCATGACCAACTTTAGTCTTCTGTGTTTTAGAAAAACATCATGACCAACTTTAGTGTTCTGTGTTTTAGAGAAACATCATGACCAACTTTAGTCTTCTGTGTTTTAGAGAAACATCAGGACCAACTTTAGTCTTCTGTGTTTTAGAGAAACATCATGACCAACTTTAGTCTTTACTGTTTTAGAGAAACATCATGACCAACTTTAGTCTTTACTGTTTTAGAGAAACATCATGACCAACTTTAGTCTTCTGTGTTTCAGAGAAACATCATGACCAACTTTAGTCTTCTGTGTTTTAGAGAAACATCAGGACCAACTTTAGTCTTCTGTGTTTTAGAGAAACATCATGACCAACTTTAGTGTTCTGTGTTTTAGAGATACATCATGACCAACTTTAGTCTTCTGTGTTTTAGAGAAACATCATGACCAACTTTAGTGTTCTGTGTTTCAGAGAAACATCATGACCAACTTTAGTGTTCTGTGTTTCAGAGAAACATCATGACCAACTTTAGTGTTCTGTGTTTCAGAGAAACATCATGACCAACTTTAGTGTTCTGTGTTTTAGAGAAACATCATGACCAACTTTAGTGTTCTGTGTTTTAGAGAAACATCATGACCAACTTTAGTGTTCTGTGTTTCAGAGAAACATCATGACCAACTTTAGTGTTCTGTGTTTTAGAGAAACATCATGACCAACTTTAGTGTTCTGTGTTTCAGAGAAACATCATGACCAACTTTAGTGTTCTGTGTTTCAGAGAAACATCATGACCAACTTTAGTGTTCTGTGTTTCAGAGAAACATCATGACCAACTTTAGTGTTCTGTGTTTTAGAGAAACATCATGACCAACTTTAGTGTTCTGTGTTTCAGAGAAACATCATGACCAACTTTAGTGTTCTGTGTTTTAGAGAAACATCATGACCAACTTTAGTGTTCTGTGTTTTAGAGAAACATCATGACCAACTTTAGTCTTCTGTGTTTAGAGAAACATCATGACCAACTTTAGTCTTCTGTGTTTTAGAGAAACATCAGGACCAACTTTAGTCTTTACTGTTTTAGAGAAACATCATGACCAACTTTAGTCTTTACTGTTTTAGAGAAACATCATGACCAACTTTAGTCTTTACTGTTTTAGAGAAACGTCATGACCAACTTTAGTGTTTACTGTTTTAGAGAAACATCATGACCAACTTTAGTCTTCTGTGTTTCAGAGAAACATCATGACCAACTTTAGTGTTCTGTGTTTCAGAGAAACATCATGACCAACTTTAGTGTTCTGTGTTTTAGAGAAACATCATGACCAACTTTAGTGTTCTGTGTTTCAGAGAAACATCATGACCAACTTTAGTGTTCTGTGTTTCAGAGAAACATCATGACCAACTTTAGTGTTCTGTGTTTCAGAGAAACATCATGACCAACTTTAGTGTTCTGTGTTTTAGAGAAACATCATGACCAACTTTAGTGTTCTGTGTTTTAGAGAAACATCATGACCAACTTTAGTGTTCTGTGTTTCAGAGAAACATCATGACCAACTTTAGTGTTCTGTGTTTTAGAGAAACATCATGACCAACTTTAGTGTTCTGTGTTTTAGAGAAACATCATGACCAACTTTAGTGTTCTGTGTTTTAGATAAACATCATGACCAACTTTAGTCTTCTGTGTTTTAGAGAAACATCATGACCAACTTTAGTCTTCTGTGTTTTAGAAAAACATCATGACCAACTTTAGTGTTCTGTGTTTTAGAGAAACATCATGACCAACTTTAGTCTTCTGTGTTTTAGAGAAACATCAGGACCAACTTTAGTCTTTACTGTTTTAGAGAAACATCATAACCAACTTTAGTCTTTACTGTTTTAGAGAAACATCATGACCAACTTTAGTCTTTACTGTTTTAGAGAAACGTCATGACCAACTTTAGTGTTTACTGTTTTAGAGAAACATCATGACCAACTTTAGTCTTCTGTGTTTCAGAGAAACATCATGACCAACTTTAGTGTTCTGTGTTTCAGAGAAACATCATGACCAACTTTAGTGTTCTGTGTTTTAGAGAAACATCATGACCAACTTTAGTGTTCTGTGTTTCAGAGAAACATCATGACCAACTTTAGTGTTCTGTGTTTCAGAGAAACATCATGACCAACTTTAGTGTTCTGTGTTTTAGAGAAACATCATGACCAACTTTAGTGTTCTGTGTTTTAGAGAAACATCATGACCAACTTTAGTGTTCTGTGTTTCAGAGAAACATCATGACCAACTTTAGTGTTCTGTGTTTTAGAGAAACATCATGACCAACTTTAGTGTTCTGTGTTTCAGAGAAACATCATGACCAACTTTAGTGTTCTGTGTTTCAGAGAAACATCATGACCAACTTTAGTGTTCTGTGTTTCAGAGAAACATCATGACCAACTTTAGTGTTCTGTGTTTTAGAGAAACATTATGACCAACTTTAGTGTTCTGTGTTTTAGAGAAACATCATGACCAACTTTAGTCTTTACTGTTTTAGAGAAACATCATGACCAACTTTAGTGTTCTGTGTTTCAGAGAAACATCATGACCAACTTTAGTGTTCTGTGTTTCAGAGAAACATCATGACCAACTTTAGTGTTCTGTGTTTCAGAGAAACATCATGACCAACATTAGTGTTCTGTGTTTTAGAGAAACATCATGACCAACTTTAGTGTTCTGTGTTTTAGAGAAACATCATGACCAACTTTAGTGTTCTGTGTTTCAGAGAAACATCATGACCAACTTTAGTGTTCTGTGTTTTAGAGAAACATCATGACCAACTTTAGTCTTTACTGTTTTAGAGAAACATCATGACCAACTTTAGTCTTTACTGTTTTAGAGAAACGTCATGACCAACTTTAGTGTTTACTGTTTTAGAGAAACATCATGACCAACTTTAGTCTTCTGTGTTTCAGAGAAACATCATGACCAACTTTAGTGTTCTGTGTTTCAGAGAAACATCATGACCAACTTTAGTGTTCTGTGTTTTAGAGAAACATCATGACCAACTTTAGTGTTCTGTGTTTCAGAGAAACATCATGACCAACTTTAGTGTTCTGTGTTTCAGAGAAACATCATGACCAACTTTAGTGTTCTGTGTTTCAGAGAAACATCATGACCAACTTTAGTGTTCTGTGTTTTAGAGAAACATCATGACCAACTTTAGTGTTCTGTGTTTTAGAGAAACATCATGACCAACTTTAGTGTTCTGTGTTTCAGAGAAACATCATGACCAACTTTAGTGTTCTGTGTTTTAGAGAAACATCATGACCAACTTTAGTGTTCTGTGTTTCAGAGAAACATCATGACCAACTTTAGTGTTCTGTGTTTCAGAAAAACATCATGACCAACTTTAGTGTTCTGTGTTTCAGAGAAACATCATGACCAACTTTAGTGTTCTGTGTTTTAGAGAAACATCATGACCAACTTTAGTGTTCTGTGTTTTAGAGAAACATCATGACCAACTTTAGTCTTTACTGTTTTAGAGAAACATCATGACCAACTTTAGTGTTCTGTGTTTCAGAGAAACATCATGACCAACTTTAGTGTTCTGTGTTTCAGAGAAACATCATGACCAACTTTAGTGTTCTGTGTTTTAGAGAAACATCATGACCAACTTTAGTGTTCTGTGTTTCAGAGAAACATAATGACCAACTTTAGTGTTCTGTGTTTTAGAGAAACATCATGACCAACTTTAGTCTTTACTGTTTTAGAGAAACATCATGACCAACTTTAGTGTTCTGTGTTTTAGAGAAACATCATGACCAACTTTAGTGTTCTGTGTTTCAGAGAAACATCATGACCAACTTTAGTGTTCTGTGTTTTAGAGAAACATCATGACCAACTTTAGTGTTCTGTGTTTTAGAGAAACATCATGACCAACTTTAGTGTTCTGTGTTTTAGAGAAACATCATGACCAACTTTAGTCTTTACTGTTTTAGAGAAACATCATGACCAACTTTAGTGTTCTGTGTTTTAGAGAAACATCATGACCAACTTTAGTGTTCTGTGTTTCAGAGAAACATCATGACCAACTTTAGTGTTCTGTGTTTTAGAGAAACATCATGACCAACTATAGTGTTCTGTGTTTTAGAGAAACATCATGACCAACTTTAGTGTTCTGTGTTTCAGAGAAACATCATGACCAACTTTAGTCTTCTGTGTTTTAGAAAAACATCATGACCAACTTTAGTGTTCTGTGTTTTAGAGAAACATCATGACCAACTTTAGTCTTCTGTGTTTTAGAGAAACATCAGGACCAACTTTAGTCTTCTGTGTTTTAGAGAAACATCATGACCAACTTTAGTCTTTACTGTTTTAGAGAAACATCATGACCAACTTTAGTCTTTACTGTTTTAGAGAAACATCATGACCAACTTTAGTCTTCTGTGTTTCAGAGAAACATCATGACCAACTTTAGTCTTCTGTGTTTTAGAGAAACATCAGGACCAACTTTAGTCTTCTGTGTTTTAGAGAAACATCATGACCAACTTTAGTGTTCTGTGTTTTAGAGATACATCATGACCAACTTTAGTCTTCTGTGTTTTAGAGAAACATCATGACCAACTTTAGTGTTCTGTGTTTCAGAGAAACATCATGACCAACTTTAGTGTTCTGTGTTTCAGAGAAACATCATGACCAACTTTAGTGTTCTGTGTTTCAGAGAAACATCATGACCAACTTTAGTGTTCTGTGTTTTAGAGAAACATCATGACCAACTTTAGTGTTCTGTGTTTTAGAGAAACATCATGACCAACTTTAGTCTTCTGTGTTTTAGAGAAACATCATGACCAACTTTAGTCTTCTGTGTTTTAGAGAAACATCATGACCAACTTTAGTCTTCTGTGTTTTAGAAAAACATCATGACCAACTTTAGTGTTCTGTGTTTTAGAGAAACATCATGACCAACTTTAGTCTTCTGTGTTTTAGAGAAACATCAGGACCAACTTTAGTCTTTACTGTTTTAGAGAAACATCATGACCAACTTTAGTCTTTACTGTTTTAGAGAAACATCATGACCAACTTTAGTCTTTACTGTTTTAGAGAAACGTCATGACCAACTTTAGTGTTTACTGTTTTAGAGAAACATCATGACCAACTTTAGTCTTCTGTGTTTCAGAGAAACATCATGACCAACTTTAGTGTTCTGTGTTTCAGAGAAACATCATGACCAACTTTAGTGTTCTGTGTTTTAGAGAAACATCATGACCAACTTTAGTGTTCTGTGTTTCAGAGAAACATCATGACCAACTTTAGTGTTCTGTGTTTCAGAGAAACATCATGACCAAGTTTAGTGTTCTGTGTTTCAGAGAAACATCATGACCAACTTTAGTGTTCTGTGTTTTAGAGAAACATCATGACCAACTTTAGTGTTCTGTGTTTTAGAGAAACATCATGACCAACTTTAGTGTTCTGTGTTTCAGAGAAACATCATGACCAACTTTAGTGTTCTGTGTTTTAGAGAAACATCATGACCAACTTTAGTGTTCTGTGTTTCAGAGAAACATCATGACCAACTTTAGTGTTCTGTGTTTCAGAAAAACATCATGACCAACTTTAGTGTTCTGTGTTTCAGAGAAACATCATGACCAACTTTAGTGTTCTGTGTTTTAGAGAAACATCATGACCAACTTTAGTGTTCTGTGTTTTAGAGAAACATCATGACCAACTTTAGTCTTTACTGTTTTAGAGAAACATCATGACCAACTTTAGTGTTCTGTGTTTCAGAGAAACATCATGACCAACTTTAGTGTTCTGTG
>NW_026602563.1:0-14956 GCF_029448725.1 Salvelinus fontinalis
ACTTGCTGCTTACTCCATGATGCCCATCTTTACTGGAGCCCAGTCATTTAGGTGGTAGTCCTCCAAGGAGTCTGACTAAAGTGATTTTCTAACCTGGGACGTGCTCATTTTAAATACTAGATTACACCAACTGATAGCTGTGCCATTCACGGCCAAGCCCCTTCCACACCTATTGTGAAATAAGTATTGGTCTTCATGCTAATGTGAGTAGGCAGCTTACGACTGAGGTGCTTGAGCTTGATGAGTCGTCTTCCACATTGTCAGCAGATTGTTGATGTGAAAAAGTTGTGTGTGATTACGTAGAAACAAAGAACATAACATATGAAAGCAGTTTATGTTGTCTTTCTTGATACTCAAGAGCAGAGTCTAGTGGCAAAACACAGATATGGCTACCCTAAAGAGAAGCACTTATTCTTCCAGCATAAAATATATGCTTCCATTTAAGGTAACTTTAATGTGAAGCAAGGAGATAAACTATGTTTAGATAAGCTCCACAGAATGCTTGTAGTAGAAAGGCCATTAACAGCTACCCTAATAAAAAGCACTTACTACAGGCAAAACCAGTCAATGCTTTTGTTAGGGTTGCTGTTGTGACATGTAGAGACTCAATAAAATTTAGTTGCTGTAATTCAATAGAGAATTTATTCATTCTGTATGAAAAAAGAGTGCGTGATTAGAAAGCAACAGCACATAAAAGCAGTTTATGTAGTCTTTCTTGGTACTCAAGAGCAGAGCCTAGTGGCAAAACACAGATATGGCTACCCTAAAGAGAAGCACTTATTCTTCCAGCAAATAAATGAATGCTTCCATTTAAGGTAACTTTAATGTGAAACTGGGAGAAAACCATGTTCAGAAAAACACCACAAAATGCTTGTTGTCGAATGGCCATTAACAGATACCCCAATAAAAAGCACTTACTGCAGACAAAACCGTCAATGCTTTTTCAATGTTTATGTTGTCTTTCTTGATACTCAAGAGCAGAGTCTAGTGGCAAAACACAGATATGCCTACCCTAAAGAGAAGCACTTATTCTTCCAGCAAATAAATGAATGCTTCCATTTAAGGTAACTTTAATGTGATACTGGGAGAAAACCATGTTCAGAAAAACACCACAAAATGCTTGTTGTCGAATGGCCATTAACAGATACCCCAATAAAAAGCACTTACTGCAGACAAAACCAGTCAATGCTTTTGTTAGGGTTGCTGTTGTGACGTGTAGGTAGATGTAGAGACTCATTAAAAAGTAGTTGCTGTAATTAAATGCAAAATCAGACCCAAACTTAATAGCACTTTCTGTGGCTTGATAAAAGAAAGGTGCTCAAGTTGAAGTAGAATTCAGCATGTTCTGGAAAGCAGAGAGCTATGGAAATGACCTATAAGTAACACAGTTAAGACCACCCCAAAGAGAAGCCGTTATGAGCTATGGGCTCAAATAATGCTTCTCTTTGAATGAATCTTTCTATTGGCAACAAGAGGATAATACTGATTATCAGGTGATTTTATGTTGCATAAGTCACGTCAAACTACCCCAACAAGTACCACTTACTGCATTATATAGACAAGTCAATGCTAGTGTTAGGGTACCAATTGTGACAGGTTTGGTAGGGAAAAGGCCAGAGTTGGAGATCTCTGGTAAAGACTACTTACTGGTTTGGTAGAGAAATGGCCACAGTCGTAGAGCTCTGGTAAAGACGACTTGCTGCTTACTCCATGATGCCCATCTTTACTGGAGCCCAGTCATTTAGGTGGTAGTCCTCCAAGGAGTCTGACTAAAGTGATTTTCTAACCTGGGACGTGCTCATTTTAAATACTAGATTACACCAACTGATAGCTGTGCCATTCACGGCCAAGCCCCTTCCACACCTATTGTGAAATAAGTATTGGTCTTCATGCTAATGTGAGTAGGCAGCTTACGACTGAGGTGCTTGAGCTTGATGAGTCGTCTTCCACATTGTCAGCAGATTGTTGATGTGAAAAAGTTGTGTGTGATTACGTAGAAACAAAGAACATAACATATGAAAGCAGTTTATGTTGTCTTTCTTGATACTCAAGAGCAGAGTCTAGTGGCAAAACACAGATATGGCTACCCTAAAGAGAAGCACTTATTCTTCCAGCATAAAATATATGCTTCCATTTAAGGTAACTTTAATGTGAAGCAAGGAGATAAACTATGTTTAGATAAGCTCCACAGAATGCTTGTAGCAGAAAGGCCATTAACAGCTACCCTAATAAAAAGCACTTACTACAGGCAAAACCAGTCAATGCTTTTGTTAGGGTTGCTGTTGTGACATGTAGAGACTCAATAAAATTTAGTTGCTGTAATTCAATAGAGAATTTATTCATTCTGTATGAAAAAAGAGTGCGTGATTAGAAAGCAACAGCACATAAAAGCAGTTTATGTAGTCTTTCTTGGTACTCAAGAGCAGAGCCTAGTGGCAAAACACAGATATGGCTACCCTAAAGAGAAGCACTTATTCTTCCAGCAAATAAATGAATGCTTCCATTTAAGGTAACTTTAATGTGAAACTGGGAGAAAACCATGTTCAGAAAAACACCACAAAATGCTTGTTGTCGAATGGCCATTAACAGATACCCCAATAAAAAGCACTTACTGCAGACAAAACCAGTCAATGCTTTTGTTAGGGTTGCTGTTGTGACGTGTAGGTAGATGTAGAGACTCATTAAAAAGTAGTTGCTGTAATTAAATGCAAAATCAGACCCAAACTTAATAGCACTTTCTGTGGCTTGATAAAAGAAAGGTGCTCAAGTTGAAGTAGAATTCAGCATGTTCTGGAAAGCAGAGAGCTATGGAAATGACCTATAAGTAACACAGTTAAGACCACCCCAAAGAGAAGCCGTTATGAGCTATGGGCTCAAATAATGCTTCTCTTTGAATGAATCTTTCTATTGGCAACAAGAGGATAATACTGATTATCAGGTGATTTTATGTTGCATAAGTCACGTCAAACTACCCCAACAAGTACCACTTACTGCATTATATAGACAAGTCAATGCTAGTGTTAGGGTACCAATTGTGACAGGTTTGGTAGGGAAAAGGCCAGAGTTGGAGATCTCTGGTAAAGACTACTTACTGGTTTGGTAGAGAAATGGCCACAGTCGTAGAGCTCTGGTAAAGACGACTTGCTGCTTACTCCATGATGCCCATCTTTACTGGAGCCCAGTCATTTAGGTGGTAGTCCTCCAAGGAGTCTGACTAAAGTGATTTTCTAACCTGGGACGTGCTCATTTTAAATACTAGATTACACCAACTGATAGCTGTGCCATTCACGGCCAAGCCCCTTCCACACCTATTGTGAAATAAGTATTGGTCTTCATGCTAATGTGAGTAGGCAGCTTACGACTGAGGTGCTTGAGCTTGATGAGTCGTCTTCCACATTGTCAGCAGATTGTTGATGTGAAAAAGTTGTGTGTGATTACGTAGAAACAAAGAACATAACATATGAAAGCAGTTTATGTTGTCTTTCTTGATACTCAAGAGCAGAGTCTAGTGGCAAAACACAGATATGGCTACCCTAAAGAGAAGCACTTATTCTTCCAGCATAAAATATATGCTTCCATTTAAGGTAACTTTAATGTGAAGCAAGGAGATAAACTATGTTTAGATAAGCTCCACAGAATGCTTGTAGTAGAAAGGCCATTAACAGCTGCCCTAATAAAAAGCACTTACTACAGGCAAAACCAGTCAATGCTTTTGTTAGGGTTGCTGTTGTGACATGTAGAGACTCAATAAAATTTAGTTGCTGTAATTCAATAGAGAATTTATTCATTCTGTATGAAAAAAGAGTGCGTGATTAGAAAGCAACAGCACATAAAAGCAGTTTATGTAGTCTTTCTTGGTACTCAAGAGCAGAGCCTAGTGGCAAAACACAGATATGGCTACCCTAAAGAGAAGCACTTATTCTTCCAGCAAATAAACGAATGCTTCCATTTAAGGTAACTTTAATGTGAAACTGGGAGAAAACCATGTTCAGAAAAACACCACAAAATGCTTGTTGTCGAATGGCCATTAACAGATACCCCAATAAAAAGCACTTACTGCAGACAAAACCGTCAATGCTTTTTCAATGTTTATGTTGTCTTTCTTGATACTCAAGAGCAGAGTCTAGTGGCAAAACACAGATATGCCTACCCTAAAGAGAAGCACTTATTCTTCCAGCAAATAAATGAATGCTTCCATTTAAGGTAACTTTAATGTGAAACTGGGAGAAAACCATGTTCAGAAAAACACCACAAAATGCTTGTTGTCGAATGGCCATTAACAGATACCCCAATAAAAAGCACTTACTGCAGACAAAACCAGTCAATGCTTTTGTTAGGGTTGCTGTTGTGACGTGTAGGTAGATGTAGAGACTCATTAAAAAGTAGTTGCTGTAATTAAATGCAAAATCAGACCCAAACTTAATAGCACTTTATGTGGCTTGATAAAAGAAAGGTGCTCAAGTTGAAGTAGAATTCAGCATGTTCTGGAAAGCAGAGAGCTATGGAAATGACCTATAAGTAACACAGTTAAGACCACCCCAAAGAGAAGCCGTTATGAGCTATGGGCTCAAATAATGCTTCTCTTTGAATGAATCTTTCTATTGGCAACAAGAGGATAATACTGACTATCAGGTGATTTTATGTTGCATAAGTCACGTCAAACTACCCCAACAAGTAGCACTTACTGCATTATATAGACAAGTCAATGCTAGTGTTAGGGTACCAATTGTGACAGGTTTGGTAGGGAAAAGGCCAGAGTTGGAGATCTCTGGTAAAGACTACTTACTGGTTTGGTAGAGAAATGGCCACAGTCGTAGAGCTCTGGTAAAGACGACTTGCTGCTTACTCCATGATGCCCATCTTTACTGGAGCCCAGTCATTTAGGTGGTAGTCCTCCAAGGAGTCTGACTAAAGTGATTTTCTAACCTGGGACGTGCTCATTTTAAATACTAGATTACACCAACTGATAGCTGTGCCATTCACGGCCAAGCCCCTTCCACACCTATTGTGAAATAAGTATTGGTCTTCATGCTAATGTGAGTAGGCAGCTTACGACTGAGGTGCTTGAGCTTGATGAGTCGTCTTCCACATTGTCAGCAGATTGTTGATGTGAAAAAGTTGTGTGTGATTACGTAGAAACAAAGAACATAACATATGAAAGCAGTTTATGTTGTCTTTCTTGATACTCAAGAGCAGAGTCTAGTGGCAAAACACAGATATGGCTACCCTAAAGAGAAGCACTTATTCTTCCAGCATAAAATATATGCTTCCATTTAAGGTAACTTTAATGTGAAGCAAGGAGATAAACTATGTTTAGATAAGCTCCACAGAATAATTGTAGTAGAAAGGTCATTAACAGCTACCCTAATAAAAAGCACTTACTACAGGCAAAACCAGTCAATGCTTTTGTTAGGGTTGCTGTTGTGACATGTAGAGACTCAATAAAATTTAGTTGCTGTAATTCAATAGAGAATTTATTCATTCTGTATGAAAAAAGAGTGCGTGATTAGAAAGCAACAGCACATAAAAGCAGTTTATGTAGTCTTTCTTGGTACTCAAGAGCAGAGCCTAGTGGCAAAACACAGATATGGCTACCCTAAAGAGAAGCACTTATTCTTCCAGCAAATAAATGAATGCTTCCATTTAAGGTAACTTTAATGTGAAACTGGGAGAAAACCATGTTCAGAAAAACACCACAAAATGCTTGTTGTCGAATGGCCATTAACAGATACCCCAATAAAAAGCACTTACTGCAGACAAAACCAGTCAATGCTTTTGTTAGGGTTGCTGTTGTGACGTGTAGGTAGATGTAGAGACTCATTAAAAAGTAGTTGCTGTAATTCAATGCAAAATCAGACCCAAACTTAATAGCACTTTCTGTGGCTTGATAAAAGAAAGGTGCTCAAGTTGAAGTAGAATTCAGCATGTTCTGGAAAGCAGAGAGCTATGGAAATGACCTATAAGTAACACAGTTAAGACCACCCCAAAGAGAAGCCGTTATGAGCTATGGGCTCAAATAATGCTTCTCTTTGAATGAATCTTTCTATTGGCAACAAGAGGATAATACTGATTATCAGGTGATTTTATGTTGCATAAGTCACGTCAAACTACCCCAACAAGTACCACTTACTGCATTATATAGACAAGTCAATGCTAGTGTTAGGGTACCAATTGTGACAGGTTTGGTAGGGAAAAGGCCAGAGTTGGAGATCTCTGGTAAAGACTACTTACTGGTTTGGTAGAGAAATGGCCACAGTCGTATTGCTCTGGTAAAGACGACTTGCTGCTTACTCCATGATGCCCATCTTTACTGGAGCCCAGTCATTTAGGTGGTAGTCCTCCAAGGAGTCTGACTAAAGTGATTTTCTAACCTGGGACGTGCTCATTTTAAATACTAGATTACACCAACTGATAGCTGTGCCATTCACGGCCAAGCCCCTTCCACACCTATTGTGAAATAAGTATTGGTCTTCATGCTAATGTGAGTAGGCAGCTTACGACTGAGGTGCTTGAGCTTGATGAGTCGTCTTCCACATTGTCAGCAGATTGTTGATGTGAAAAAGTTGTGTGTGATTACGTAGAAACAAAGAACATAACATATGAAAGCAGTTTATGTTGTCTTTCTTGATACTCAAGAGCAGAGTCTAGTGGCAAAACACAGATATGGCTACCCTAAAGAGAAGCACTTATTCTTCCAGCATAAAATATATGCTTCCATTTAAGGTAACTTTAATGTGAAGCAAGGAGATAAACTATGTTTAGATAAGCTCCACAGAATGCTTGTAGTAGAAAGGCCATTAACAGCTACCCTAATAAAAAGCACTTACTACAGGCAAAACCAGTCAATGCTTTTGTTAGGGTTGCTGTTGTGACATGTAGAGACTCAATAAAATTTAGTTGCTGTAATTCAATAGAGAATTTATTCATTCTGTATGAAAAAAGAGTGCGTGATTAGAAAGCAACAGCACATAAAAGCAGTTTATGTAGTCTTTCTTGGTACTCAAGAGCAGAGCCTAGTGGCAAAACACAGATATGGCTACCCTAAAGAGAAGCACTTATTCTTCCAGCAAATAAATGAATGCTTCCATTTAAGGTAACTTTAATGTGAAACTGGGAGAAAACCATGTTCAGAAAAACACCACAAAATGCTTGTTGTCGAATGGCCATTAACAGATACCCCAATAAAAAGCACTTACTGCAGACAAAACCAGTCAATGCTTTTGTTAGGGTTGCTGTTGTGACGTGTAGGTAGATGTAGAGACTCATTAAAAAGTAGTTGCTGTAATTAAATGCAAAATCAGACCCAAACTTAATAGCACTTTATGTGGCTTGATAAAAGAAAGGTGCTCAAGTTGAAGTAGAATTCAGCATGTTCTGGAAAGCAGAGAGCTATGGAAATGACCTATAAGTAACACAGTTAAGACCACCCCAAAGAGAAGCCGTTATGAGCTATGGGCTCAAATAATGCTTCTCTTTGAATGAATCTTTCTATTGGCAACAAGAGGATAATACTGACTATCAGGTGATTTTATGTTGCATAAGTCACGTCAAACTACCCCAACAAGTACCACTTACTGCATTATATAGACAAGTCAATGCTAGTGTTAGGGTACCAATTGTGACAGGTTTGGTAGGGAAAAGGCCAGAGTTGGAGATCTCTGGTAAAGACTACTTACTGGTTTGGTAGAGAAATGGCCACAGTCGTAGAGCTCTGGTAAAGACGACTTGCTGCTTACTCCATGATGCCCATCTTTACTGGAGCCCAGTCATTTAGGTGGTAGTCCTCCAAGGAGTCTGACTAAAGTGATTTTCTAACCTGGGACGTGCTCATTTTAAATACTAGATTACACCAACTGATAGCTGTGCCATTCACGGCCAAGCCCCTTCCACACCTATTGTGAAATAAGTATTGGTCTTCATGCTAATGTGAGTAGGCAGCTTACGACTGAGGTGCTTGAGCTTGATGAGTCGTCTTCCACATTGTCAGCAGATTGTTGATGTGAAAAAGTTGTGTGTGATTACGTAGAAACAAAGAACATAACATATGAAAGCAGTTTATGTTGTCTTTCTTGATACTCAAGAGCAGAGTCTAGTGGCAAAACACAGATATGGCTACCCTAAAGAGAAGCACTTATTCTTCCAGCATAAAATATATGCTTCCATTTAAGGTAACTTTAATGTGAAGCAAGGAGATAAACTATGTTTAGATAAGCTCCACAGAATGCTTGTAGTAGAAAGGCCATTAACAGCTACCCTAATAAAAAGCACTTACTACAGGCAAAACCAGTCAATGCTTTTGTTAGGGTTGCTGTTGTGACATGTAGAGACTCAATAAAATTTAGTTGCTGTAATTCAATAGAGAATTTATTCATTCTGTATGAAAAAAGAGTGCGTGATTAGAAAGCAACAGCACATAAAAGCAGTTTATGTAGTCTTTCTTGGTACTCAAGAGCAGAGCCTAGTGGCAAAACACAGATATGGCTACCCTAAAGAGAAGCACTTATTCTTCCAGCAAATAAATGAATGCTTCCATTTAAGGTAACTTTAATGTGAAACTGGGAGAAAACCATGTTCAGAAAAACACCACAAAATGCTTGTTGTCGAATGGCCATTAACAGATACCCCAATAAAAAGCACTTACTGCAGACAAAACCGTCAATGCTTTTTCAATGTTTATGTTGTCTTTCTTGATACTCAAGAGCAGAGTCTAGTGGCAAAACACAGATATGCCTACCCTAAAGAGAAGCACTTATTCTTCCAGCAAATAAATGAATGCTTCCATTTAAGGTAACTTTAATGTGAAACTGGGAGAAAACCATGTTCAGAAAAACACCACAAAATGCTTGTTGTCGAATGGCCATTAACAGATACCCCAATAAAAAGCACTTACTGCAGACAAAACCAGTCAATGCTTTTGTTAGGGTTGCTGTTGTGACGTGTAGGTAGATGTAGAGACTCATTAAAAAGTAGTTGCTGTAATTAAATGCAAAATCAGACCCAAACTTAATAGCACTTTATGTGGCTTGATAAAAGAAAGGTGCTCAAGTTGAAGTAGAATTCAGCATGTTCTGGAAAGCAGAGAGCTATGGAAATGACCTATAAGTAACACAGTTAAGACCACCCCAAAGAGAAGCCGTTATGAGCTATGGGCTCAAATAATGCTTCTCTTTGAATGAATCTTTCTATTGGCAACAAGAGGATAATACTGACTATCAGGTGATTTTATGTTGCATAAGTCACGTCAAACTACCCCAACAAGTAGCACTTACTGCATTATATAGACAAGTCAATGCTAGTGTTAGGGTACCAATTGTGACAGGTTTGGTAGGGAAAAGGCCAGAGTTGGAGATCTCTGGTAAAGACTACTTACTGGTTTGGTAGAGAAATGGCCACAGTCGTAGAGCTCTGGTAAAGACGACTTGCTGCTTACTCCATGATGCCCATCTTTACTGGAGCCCAGTCATTTAGGTGGTAGTCCTCCAAGGAGTCTGACTAAAGTGATTTTCTAACCTGGGACGTGCTCATTTTAAATACTAGATTACACCAACTGATAGCTGTGCCATTCACGGCCAAGCCCCTTCCACACCTATTGTGAAATAAGTATTGGTCTTCATGCTAATGTGAGTAGGCAGCTTACGACTGAGGTGCTTGAGCTTGATGAGTCGTCTTCCACATTGTCAGCAGATTGTTGATGTGAAAAAGTTGTGTGTGATTACGTAGAAACAAAGAACATAACATATGAAAGCAGTTTATGTTGTCTTTCTTGATACTCAAGAGCAGAGTCTAGTGGCAAAACACAGATATGGCTACCCTAAAGAGAAGCACTTATTCTTCCAGCATAAAATATATGCTTCCATTTAAGGTAACTTTAATGTGAAGCAAGGAGATAAACTATGTTTAGATAAGCTCCACAGAATGCTTGTAGTAGAAAGGCCATTAACAGCTACCCTAATAAAAAGCACTTACTACAGGCAAAACCAGTCAATGCTTTTGTTAGGGTTGCTGTTGTGACATGTAGAGACTCAATAAAATTTAGTTGCTGTAATTCAATAGAGAATTTATTCATTCTGTATGAAAAAAGAGTGCGTGATTAGAAAGCAACAGCACATAAAAGCAGTTTATGTAGTCTTTCTTGGTACTCAAGAGCAGAGCCTAGTGGCAAAACACAGATATGGCTACCCTAAAGAGAAGCACTTATTCTTCCAGCAAATAAATGAATGCTTCCATTTAAGGTAACTTTAATGTGAAACTGGGAGAAAACCATGTTCAGAAAAACACCACAAAATGCTTGTTGTCGAATGGCCATTAACAGATACCCCAATAAAAAGCACTTACTGCAGACAAAACCAGTCAATGCTTTTGTTAGGGTTGCTGTTGTGACGTGTAGGTAGATGTAGAGACTCATTAAAAAGTAGTTGCTGTAATTCAATGCAAAATCAGACCCAAACTTAATAGCACTTTCTGTGGCTTGATAAAAGAAAGGTGCTCAAGTTGAAGTAGAATTCAGCATGTTCTGGAAAGCAGAGAGCTATGGAAATGACCTATAAGTAACACAGTTAAGACCACCCCAAAGAGAAGCCGTTATGAGCTATGGGCTCAAATAATGCTTCTCTTTGAATGAATCTTTCTATTGGCAACAAGAGGATAATACTGATTATCAGGTGATTTTATGTTGCATAAGTCACGTCAAACTACCCCAACAAGTACCACTTACTGCATTATATAGACAAGTCAATGCTAGTGTTAGGGTACCAATTGTGACAGGTTTGGTAGGGAAAAGGCCAGAGTTGGAGATCTCTGGTAAAGACTACTTACTGGTTTGGTAGAGAAATGGCCACAGTCGTAGTGCTCTGGTAAAGACGACTTGCTGCTTACTCCATGATGCCCATCTTTACTGGAGCCCAGTCATTTAGGTGGTAGTCCTCCAAGGAGTCTGACTAAAGTGATTTTCTAACCTGGGACGTGCTCATTTTAAATACTAGATTACACCAACTGATAGCTGTGCCATTCACGGCCAAGCCCCTTCCACACCTATTGTGAAATAAGTATTGGTCTTCATGCTAATGTGAGTAGGCAGCTTACGACTGAGGTGCTTGAGCTTGATGAGTCGTCTTCCACATTGTCAGCAGATTGTTGATGTGAAAAAGTTGTGTGTGATTACGTAGAAACAAAGAACATAACATATGAAAGCAGTTTATGTTGTCTTTCTTGATACTCAAGAGCAGAGTCTAGTGGCAAAACACAGATATGGCTACCCTAAAGAGAAGCACTTATTCTTCCAGCATAAAATATATGCTTCCATTTAAGGTAACTTTAATGTGAAGCAAGGAGATAAACTATGTTTAGATAAGCTCCACAGAATGCTTGTAGTAGAAAGGCCATTAACAGCTACCCTAATAAAAAGCACTTACTACAGGCAAAACCAGTCAATGCTTTTGTTAGGGTTGCTGTTGTGACATGTAGAGACTCAATAAAATTTAGTTGCTGTAATTCAATAGAGAATTTATTCATTCTGTATGAAAAAAGAGTGCGTGATTAGAAAGCAACAGCACATAAAAGCAGTTTATGTAGTCTTTCTTGGTACTCAAGAGCAGAGCCTAGTGGCAAAACACAGATATGGCTACCCTAAAGAGAAGCACTTATTCTTCCAGCAAATAAATGAATGCTTCCATTTAAGGTAACTTTAATGTGAAACTGGGAGAAAACCATGTTCAGAAAAACACCACAAAATGCTTGTTGTCGAATGGCCATTAACAGATACCCCAATAAAAAGCACTTACTGCAGACAAAACCAGTCAATGCTTTTGTTAGGGTTGCTGTTGTGACGTGTAGGTAGATGTAGAGACTCATTAAAAAGTAGTTGCTGTAATTCAATGCAAAATCAGACCCAAACTTAATAGCACTTTCTGTGGCTTGATAAAAGAAAGGTGCTCAAGTTGAAGTAGAATTCAGCATGTTCTGGAAAGCAGAGAGCTATGGAAATGACCTATAAGTAACACAGTTAAGACCACCCCAAAGAGAAGCCGTTATGAGCTATGGGCTCAAATAATGCTTCTCTTTGAATGAATCTTTCTATTGGCAACAAGAGGATAATACTGACTATCAGGTGATTTTATGTTGCATAAGTCACGTCAAACTACCCCAACAAGTACCACTTACTGCATTATATAGACAAGTCAATGCTAGTGTTAGGGTACCAATTGTGACAGGTTTGGTAGGGAAAAGGCCAGAGTTGGAGATCTCTGGTAAAGACTACTTACTGGTTTGGTAGAGAAATGGCCACAGTCGTAGAGCTCTGGTAAAGACGACTTGCTGCTTACTCCATGATGCCCATCTTTACTGGAGCCCAGTCATTTAGGTGGTAGTCCTCCAAGGAGTCTGACTAAAGTGATTTTCTAACCTGGGACGTGCTCATTTTAAATACTAGATTACACCAACTGATAGCTGTGCCATTCACGGCCAAGCCCCTTCCACACCTATTGTGAAATAAGTATTGGTCTTCATGCTAATGTGAGTAGGCAGCTTACGACTGAGGTGCTTGAGCTTGATGAGTCGTCTTCCACATTGTCAGCAGATTGTTGATGTGAAAAAGTTGTGTGTGATTACGTAGAAACAAAGAACATAACATATGAAAGCAGTTTATGTTGTCTTTCTTGATACTCAAGAGCAGAGTCTAGTGGCAAAACACAGATATGGCTACCCTAAAGAGAAGCACTTATTCTTCCAGCATAAAATATATGCTTCCATTTAAGGTAACTTTAATGTGAAGCAAGGAGATAAACTATGTTTAGATAAGCTCCACAGAATGCTTGTAGTAGAAAGGCCATTAACAGCTACCCTAATAAAAAGCACTTACTACAGGCAAAACCAGTCAATGCTTTTGTTAGGGTTGCTGTTGTGACATGTAGAGACTCAATAAAATTTAGTTGCTGTAATTCAATAGAGAATTTATTCATTCTGTATGAAAAAAGAGTGCGTGATTAGAAAGCAACAGCACATAAAAGCAGTTTATGTAGTCTTTCTTGGTACTCAAGAGCAGAGCCTAGTGGCAAAACACAGATATGGCTACCCTAAAGAGAAGCACTTATTCTTCCAGCAAATAAATGAATGCTTCCATTTAAGGTAACTTTAATGTGAAACTGGGAGAAAACCATGTTCAGAAAAACACCACAAAATGCTTGTTGTCGAATGGCCATTAACAGATACCCCAATAAAAAGCACTTACTGCAGACAAAACCGTCAATGCTTTTTCAATGTTTATGTTGTCTTTCTTGATACTCAAGAGCAGAGTCTAGTGGCAAAACACAGATATGCCTACCCTAAAGAGAAGCACTTATTCTTCCAGCAAATAAATGAATGCTTCCATTTAAGGTAACTTTAATGTGAAACTGGGAGAAAACCATGTTCAGAAAAACACCACAAAATGCTTGTTGTCGAATGGCCATTAACAGATACCCCAATAAAAAGCACTTACTGCAGACAAAACCAGTCAATGCTTTTGTTAGGGTTGCTGTTGTGACGTGTAGGTAGATGTAGAGACTCATTAAAAAGTAGTTGCTGTAATTAAATGCAAAATCAGACCCAAACTTAATAGCACTTTCTGTGGCTTGATAAAAGAAAGGTGCTCAAGTTGAAGTAGAATTCAGCATGTTCTGGAAAGCAGAGAGCTATGGAAATGACCTATAAGTAACACAGTTAAGACCACCCCAAAGAGAAGCCGTTATGAGCTATGGGCTCAAATAATGCTTCTCTTTGAATGAATCTTTCTATTGGCAACAAGAGGATAATACTGACTATCAGGTGATTTTATGTTGCATAAGTCACGTCAAACTACCCCAACAAGTAGCACTTACTGCATTATATAGACAAGTCAATGCTAGTGTTAGGGTACCAATTGTGACAGGTTTGGTAGGGAAAAGGCCAGAGTTGGAGATCTCTGGTAAAGACTACTTACTGGTTTGGTAGAGAAATGGCCACAGTCGTAGAGCTCTGGTAAAGACGACTTGCTGCTTACTCCATGATGCCCATCTTTACTGGAGCCCAGTCATTTAGGTGGTAGTCCTCCAAGGAGTCTGACTAAAGTGATTTTCTAACCTGGGACGTGCTCATTTTAAATACTAGATTACACCAACTGATAGCTGTGCCATTCACGGCCAAGCCCCTTCCACACCTATTGTGAAATAAGTATTGGTCTTCATGCTAATGTGAGTAGGCAGCTTACGACTGAGGTGCTTGAGCTTGATGAGTCGTCTTCCACATTGTCAGCAGATTGTTGATGTGAAAAAGTTGTGTGTGATTACGTAGAAACAAAGAACATAACATATGAAAGCAGTTTATGTTGTCTTTCTTGATACTCAAGAGCAGAGTCTAGTGGCAAAACACAGATATGGCTACCCTAAAGAGAAGCACTTATTCTTCCAGCATAAAATATATGCTTCCATTTAAGGTAACTTTAATGTGAAGCAAGGAGATAAACTATGTTTAGATAAGCTCCACAGAATGCTTGTAGTAGAAAGGCCATTAACAGCTACCCTAATAAAAAGCACTTACTACAGGCAAAACCAGTCGATGCTTTTGTTAGGGTTGCTGTTGTGACATGTAGAGACTCAATAAAATTTAGTTGCTGTAATTCAATAGAGAATTTATTCATTCTGTATGAAAAAAGAGTGCGTGATTAGAAAGCAACAGCACATAAAAGCAGTTTATGTAGTCTTTCTTGGTACTCAAGAGCAGAGCCTAGTGGCAAAACACAGATATGGCTACCCTAAAGAGAAGCACTTATTCTTCCAGCAAATAAATGAATGCTTCCATTTAAGGTAACTTTAATGTGAAACTGGGAGAAAACCATGTTCAGAAAAACACCACAAAATGCTTGTTGTCGAATGGCCATTAACAGATACCCCAATAAAAAGCACTTACTGCAGACAAAACCAGTCAATGCTTTTGTTAGGGTTGC
>NW_026602564.1:0-14951 GCF_029448725.1 Salvelinus fontinalis
GGGGTATTTGAGCTGGATGCCACACTTGCTGGGGCACGGCGGTCGGTTGCTTCTGCTGCAGGGGTTTTTGAGCTGGATGCCACACTTGCTGGGGCACGGCGGTCGGTTGCTTCTGCTGCACGGGCATTTGAGCTGGATGCCAAACTTGCTGGAGCACGGCGGTCGGTTGCTTCTGCTGCAGGGGTTTTTGAGCTGGATGCCACACTTGCTGGGGCACGGCAGTCGGTTGCTTCTGCTGCAGGGGCATTTGAGCTGGATGCCACACTTGCTGGGGCACGGCGGTCGATTGCTTCTGCTGCAGGATTATTTGAGCTGGATGCCACACTTGCTGGGGCACGGCGGTAGGTTGCTTCTGCTGCACAGGCATTTGAGCTGGATGCCACACTTGCTGGGGCACGGCGGTAGGTTGCTTCTGCTGCACAGGCATTTGAGCTGGATGCCACACTTGCTGGGAGACGGCGGTAGGTTGCTTCTGCTGCAGGGGTATTTGAGCTGGATGCCACACTTGCTGGGGCACGGAGGTCGGTTGCTTCTGCTGCAGGGGTATTTGAGCTGGATGCCACACTTGCTGGGGCACGGAGGTCGGTTGCTTCTGCTGCAGGGGCATTTGAGCTGGATGCCACACTTGCTGGGGCACGGCGGTCAGTTGCTTCTGCTGCAGGGGCATTTGAGCTGGATGCCACACTTGCTGGGGCACGGCGGTCGGTTGCTTCTGCTGCAGGGGCATTTGAGCTGGATGCCACACTTGCTGGGGCACGGCGGTCAGTTGCTTCTGCTGCAGGGGCATTTGAGCTGGAAGCCACACTTGCTGGGGCACGGCGGTCGGTTGCTTCTGCTGCAGGGGTTTTTGAGCTGGATGCCACACTTGCTGGGGCACGGCGGTCGGTTGCTTCTGCTGCAGGGGCATTTGAGCTGGATGCCACACTTGCTGGGGCACGGCGGTCGGTTGCTTCTGCTGCAGGGGCATTTGAGCTGGATGCCACACTTGCTGGGATACGGTGGTAGTTTGCTTCTGCTGCAGGGGCATTTGAGCTGGATGCCACACTTGCTGGGATACGGTGGTAGGTTGCTTCTGCTGCAGGGGCATTTGAGCTGGATGCCACACTTGCTGGGATACGGTGGTAGGTTGCTTCTGCTGCATGGGCATTTGAGCTGGATGCCACACTTGCTGGTTCATGGCAGCCAGTTGCTTCTGAAGTTCAGTGGCTTGTTGATTCTGGGGCATTTGAGCTTGATATCTCATTTGCTGAGGTTGCTGGGACACGGGGGCCAGTTCCTTCCGCAGGATGGAGGCCGGATGTTTCTGTTGCGCTCTCATTTGAGCTGTTGGAGAGTTATAATTGCCATATCCTAGAGACCTAAGTGATCCTGCATAGAGCCATGCTGCATTAGAACCCAGTGCAGGAGACCAATCACCTAGGTAAAAAAAAAAATTATTAAATGCCAGCTTTAAGGTTATGGAATTACGTAGCCATTATTTGAAATGAACTCACCTTCTGATGTAGAACACGTTATCCCTCCAATTAGCAGGCAACAGAGCCAAGAAACTCTTTAGGAAAAAGAAAGTATGTTTTAAACATAGCTACCTGCAGGACAAGGGAAACAAACTAAATCAAGACTATTAAAAACATACCTGAAAGCAATTCCAATCAACACGGCCATTTTGCCCTCAGAACCTCACCAGTATTCAGAACTAATGGTAGGCATACGTCCTACCAGAATATCCCTTTTACAATATTAGCCAGACTTTTGGTTGCTCCCTTTAAAGGAATCCCAGACCCTTCTAATGTCGTTGGTAATTAAGGACAGCTGTCAGCCACTGAACTACATTACATTTCTATTTCCAAATTGACCCCTAAATCCTACACCCTGGCCTAAACACTTCTGTTAATCAGAAAAGATTGAATAGGTATAAGCAATATGGCCACAATTGCATCCAGCCTATCAGAAGGCAAGGTGAAGCAATTTCCATATTGCTTTAACCTATCTGATCGTTTCAAATGCCCATAAGTGACTAAGTGGTAGGTGTAGGGGCTAGGGGTTGATTTGGAATTCAGAATTTACTCAGGTGTGGTTGATTCTCTAATTGAGTTCCTGACAGGTTTGACAGCCCTTACTCTAAAGCACACTTCAAACTCATTACACGGAGGACTGAGTGTCTGTGGGTTTTCAGCTCCTTCCTTGTATTTGATTGCTGAATTAAGGCACTAATTACTCCCCTCACCTACAGTAGTTGTCTAGGTCTTAATTGAAAGGAAAAAACAAAAACCTACAGACACTAGGCCCTCCATGGAATGAGTTTGACACCCCTGCTCTAAAGTAGGAAACACATTTTGTCTTGGCACTTCATTGATCAGTTTAAATCATTGCTTGTACAAAATGCACTTGGTTCATTTGAAGATTAGAGGCTAAATGAGCAGTTAGGAACCATTATTTTACACATGCCTTCTTTTAAACAGTGCGTTTCATTCAGCATAGCAACAGTAGATGGTTAACATGTTTCAGTTGCACATAGTGCAACATCTTGGACAAATTCTGAATTCAGACAGACTCCAATTAAAAACTCACATTATGCAAACACACCACACACATATGCTTTTGATGATCTGAGTCTTTAATTTTTCAGAGGCAAACATATAGTAGGGCTGATTTGAGTGGTAGGGCTAAAGCAACTGACTGTAGACCAAAGTCAAGAAGTAAAGTCAGGAGAGGTGCATCTGCGACAACCGAAATGCGGATACTAATGTCTTTATCCAACAGTAAGGCTCAGATCACAATGACAGTGTTGCCATTGTTTATAAAAGGTTTCCTTTATAATGTCAAAAAAACACGTCTCCAACACCCATTCACAAACTGAAATAATTAGTGTGTACATTATACAATAAATGAGAGAGAGCCTCAATCACATCATTCATTTATGCACTGTAGGCTACACATTAACTGCAGCAAATTGGTCCTTGTTTCAGTCATGTCTGTGTTCACGTGGGTCAAACAAAAACACTAATGATTGGTTGACAATGGAGCCCCCACATGACAGGTGATGGCTGTAGGAGGAAGTTGGTGAAGAGCAATTGCAGGAACTTGGAGTTTCTGCAGGGTTTTGTAAAGTTCATGCAGTCGACATATAGACTCACGTCGGAAATGTTTTATTCCCAGAACGCAACACACTTTGAAAGGCGTTGACCAACAATTGTCACGACCTGACAATATTGATCAGCTCGAAGGTACCCACTATCTCCATAAAATGTCTCCCTCATGTGGATGAAAAAAACACAAGACAACAACCCATCTCTAATAAAATCAAATTTTGTCATTTGTTTGTTAAATAAAAATCAAATCTTATTGGTCACATACACATGGTTAGCAGATGTTGCGAGTGTAGCAAAATGCTTGTGCTTCTAGTTCCGACAATGCAGTAATAACCAACGAGTAATCTAACCTAACAATTTCACAACAACTACCTCATACACACAAGTGTAAAGGGATGAAGAATATGTACATAAAGATATATGAATGAGTGATGGTACGGAACGGCATAGGCAAGATGCAGTAGATGGTACAGAGTACAGTATATACATATTAGATGAGTAATGTAGGGTATGTAAACATTCTATTAAGTGGCATTGTTTAAAGTGGCTAGTGATACATTTTTTACATGTATGGCAGCAGCCACTCAATGTTAGTGGTGGCTGTTTAACAGTCTGATGGCCTTGAGATAGAAGCTGTTTTCGAGTCTCTCGGTTTAAGTCTCTCGGTATCTGCTTTGATGCACCTGTACTGACCTCGCCTTCTGGATGATAGCGGGGTGAACAGGCAGTGGCTCGGGTGGTTGTTGTCCTTGATGATCTTTATTGCCTTCCTGTGACGTCGGTTGCTGTAGGTGTCCTGGAGGGCAGGTAGTTTGCCCCTGGTGATGCGTTGTGCAGACCTCACCACCCTCTGGAGAGCCTTACGGTCATGGGCGGAGCAGTTGCCGTACCAGGCGGTGATACAGCCCGACAGGATGCTCTCGATTGTGCATCTGGAAAAGTTTGTGAGGGTTTTTGGTGACAGGCCGAATTTCTTCAGCCTCCTGAGGTTGTTCTTCTTCACCACGCTGTCTGTGTGGGTGGACCAATTCAGTTTGTCCGTGATGTGTACGCCGAGGAACTTAAAACTTTCTACCCTCTCCACTACTGTCCCGTCGATGTGGATAGGGGGGTGCTCCCTCAACTGTTTCCTGAAGTCCACAATCATCTCCTTTGTTTTGTTGACTATGAGTGTGAGGTTATTTTCCTGACACCACACTCCGAGGGCCCTCACCTCCTCCCTGTAGGCCGTCTCGTCGTTGTTGGTAATCAAGCCTACCACTGTAGTGTCGTCTGCAAACTTGATGATTGAGTTGGAGGCGTGCATGGCCACGCAGTCATGGGTGAACAGGGAGTACAGGAGAGGGCTCAGATTGCACCCTTGTGGGGCCCCAGTGTTGAGGATCAGCGGGGGGGAGATGTTGTTACCTACCCTCACCACCTGGGGGCGGCCCGTCAGGAAGTCCAGTGCAAGGAGGTGCACTGCCAGAGCCCTGCAAAATGACCTCCAGCAGGCCACAAATGTGCATGTGTCTGCTCAAACGGTCAGAAACAGACTCCATGAGGGTGGTATGAGGGCCCGACGTCCACAGGTGGGGGTTGTGTTTACAGCCCAACACCGTGTAGGACGTTTGGCATTTGCCAGAGAACACCAAGATTGGCAAATTCGCCACTGGCGCCCTGTGCTCTTCACAGATGAAAGCAGGTTCACACTGAGCACATGAGCACATGTGACAGACGTGACAGAGTCTGGAGACGCCGTGGAGAACGTTCTGCTGCCTGCAACATCCTCCAGCATGACCGGTTTGGCGATGGGTCAGTCATGGTGTGGGGTGGCATTTCTTTGTGGGGCCGCACAGCCCTCCATGTGCTCGCCAGAGGTAGCCTGACTGCCATTAGGTACCGAGATGAGATCCACAGACCCCTTGTGAGACCATATGCTGACACATGCACATTTGTGGCCTGCTGGAGGTCATTTTGCAGGGCTCTGGCAGTGCACCTCCTTGCACTAAGGTGGAGGTAGCGGTCCTGCTGCTGGGTTGTTGCCCTCCTACGGCCTCCTCCACGTCTCCTGATGTACTGGCCTGTCTCCTGGTAGCGCCTGCATGCTCTGGACACTACGCTGACAGACACAGCAAACCTTTTTGCCACAGTTCGCATTGATGTGCCATCCTGGATGAACTGCACTACCTGAGCCACTTGTGTGGGTTGTAGACTCCGTCTCATGCTACAGCTAGAGTGAGAGCACCGCCAGCATTCAAAAGTGACCAAAACATCAGCCAGGAAGCATAGGAACTGAGAAGTGGTCTGTGGTCACCACCTGCAGAATCACTCCTTTCCACCTTTTGTCTATTCCATTTGCACAAAAGCATGTGAAATTTATTGTCAATCAGTGTTGCTTCCCAAGTGGACAGTTTGATTTCACAGAAGTGTGATTGGCTTGGAGTTACATTGTGTTGTTTAAGTGTTCCCTTTATTTTTTTGAGCAGTGTATTATCAAAGCCACTGAAATGTATACTGCACCATAGACATGGGTTCAAAATGAATTTGTTTCTTTCAAATACTTTTTTAGCTGCTCTCATCTGTCACTCCAGGCAGTCTCAATCAACCCTCAAAGACATTTGAAAGAAAACCAATACTATTTGAACTTAGGTTTGTTTTCACCTCAGACATTGAGATCGCCTCTTATGAGTGAGTGGAGATCTCTCCCTCGGGCATGAGCCATTTCATGTCTGACACGCCGTCGTAAATGCCCACCCGGGGAAGGTCACGTGACATCAGGCCGAAGTAGCCCAGAGATTTTTCATTGGACTGCACCCTGTTTACCAGCACAAACAGGAACTGTCACAAATAAATCATAGTTATGTTCAGTAGGGCACAACGTAGCAGAATGTTCTGCAACCAAAACTAAAACGAAAATCTGTGGTTTTATTGGACGAGACCAATGTCAAAAGTAGTTCAATATATACAGTATATGAATTTTGTTGATGGGCAGTTCCTTATCTCCCGCATTTGGAATGTGTTTTCTCAGTTCCGGGATTCCTCCGCTGACAGTGTGGAGTACTCCACATCAGACAGTGGTTTCATCAATAAGTGCATCAATGACGTCGTCCCCACAGTGACCGTACGTACATACCCCAACCAGAAGCCAGCCACGACACAGCAACATCTGCACTGAGCTAAAGGCTAGAAGTGCCGTTTGGAGCGGGACGCTAACACGGAAGCTTATAAGAAATCCCGCTATGCCCTCCGACAAAACATCAAACAGGCAAAGCATCAATACAGGACTAAGATCAAATCGTACTACACCGGCTCTGACGCTCGTCGGATGTGGCAGGGCTTGCAAACCTTTACAGACTATAAAGGAAAGCACAGCTGAGAGCTGCCCAGTGACACGAGCCTACCAGAAGAGCTAAACTACTTCTATGCTCGCTTCGAGGCAAATAACACTGAAACGTGCATGAGAGCAAAAGCTATTCAGGAAGACTGTGTGATCACGCACTCCGCAGCCGATGAGTAAGACAACATTCACAAGACTGCAGGGCTTGACGGATTACCAGGACATGTACTGCATGCAGGTGCTGACCAACTGGCCAGTGTCTTCACTTACATTTTCAACCTCTCCCTGTCCGAGTCTGTAATACCAACATGTTTTAAGCAGACCACCATAGTCCCTGTGCTCAAGAACACTAAGGTAACCTGCCTAAATGACTACCGACCCGTAGCACTCACGTCTGTAGCTATGAAGTGCTTTGAAAGGCAGGTCATGGCTCACATCAACACCATTATCCCAGATACCTTAGACCCACTCCAATTTGCATACCGCCCTAACAGATCCACAGATGATGCAATTTTATTGCACTCCACACTGCCATTTCCCACCTGGACAAAAGAACACCCATGTGAGAATGCTATTCTTTGACTACAGCTCAGCGTTCAACGCCATAGTGCCCTCAAAGCTCATCAATAAGCTAAGGACCCTGGGACTTAACACCTCCCTCTGCAACTGGATCCTGGACTTCCTGACGGGCTGCCCCCAGGTGGTAAGGGAAGGTAACAACACATCCACCACACTGATCCTCAACACAGGGGGCCATCAGGGGTGCATGCTCAGTCCCCTCCTGTTCACTCATGACTGCATGGCCAGGCACGACTCCAACACCATCATTAAGTTCGTCGACGACACAACAGTGGTAGGCCTGACCACCGACAACGGCGAGACAGCCTATAGAGAGGAGGTCAGAGACCATGCCATGTGGTGCAAGGACAACAACCATTCCCTCAACGTGATCAAGACAAAGGAGGTGATTGTGGACTACAGGAAAGAGAGGACCGAGCATTCCCCTATTCTCATCAACGGGGCTGTAGTGGAGCAGGTTGAGAGCTTCAAGTTCCTTGGTGTCTAAATCACCAACAAACTAACATGGTCCAAGCACACCAAGACAGGCGTGAAGCGGGCACGACAAAACCTATTCCCCCTCAGGAGACTGAAAAGATTTGGCATGGGTCCTCATATTCTCAAAAGGTTCTACAGCTGCACCATCGAGAGTATCCTGGCTGGTTGCATCACTGCCCGGTATGGCAACTGCTCAGCCTCCGACTGCAAGGCACTACAGAGGGTAGCGCGAACGGCCTAGTACATCACTGGAGCCAAGATTCCTGCCATCCAGGGCCTCTATACCAGGCGGTGTCAGAGGAAGGCCTTAAAAATTGTCAAAGACCAGCCACCCTAGTCATAGACTGTTTTCTCTGCTACCGCACGGCAAGCGGTACCGGAGCGCCAAGTCTAGGTCCAAGAGGCTTCTAAACAGCTTCTACCCCCAAGCCATAATATCCTGAACATCTAATCAAACGGCTACCCAGACTATTTGCATCCCCCCCCCCCCTTTACACCGCTGCTACTTTCTAAGGTTATCATCTATGCATAGTCACTTTAATAACTCCACCTACATGTACATATTACCTCAACTAACCGCTGCACCTGCACATTGACTCTGTACCCCCATGTATATAGTCACGCTATTGTTATTTTACTGCTGCTCTTTAATTACTTGTTACTTTTTTTCTTATTTATATTTGTTTTTAACTGCATTGTTGTTAAGGGGCTCGTAAGTAAGTGTTTCACTGTAAGGTCTACACCTGTATTCGGTGCAATTGACTAATACAATTTGATTTGATGCCTACCTATAACTACATCTAAAGTATGAACATTTCCCCACTGGACATTGACCATGTTAACATGAGCACAGCAGTCTGGATTGTAGCTCATGTCCCACATACAGTTTATAAATCGAACATCATGGCAAATAAGTCAGGGAAAGCTAAATCTAAGACTAGATATACGAATGTAGACAAAATTATAGAGGAAATTGATCGTGAAAGTGAAACATATGCTTTTGGAAGACGACTCAGTTAGCGACCATGACTCAAATGGAAGCATATTTTTTGAACGGAGAGGACATTGCTTTGGACTTGTAAGTTCTTCTCATGCTAATGCCGTTGTTTGAAATTAATAATATAAAATATTATTTGTGATTGTTTTTACAGTTTATTTGCAATATATAGAAATGTAATGAAATGTGTAAAGTACACATTGGCTATACTTCCTCCAGCGGCATGCTTCCTCAGTCTACATATTATGGATTAGAGGGAGCATGGTCGAGATGCGTGTGTCTGCCGCCAACGTGTCCATCCCCCTCTGAAGCTGGTTCATCCAGCTGGACCCCTGCTGTCTCTCGGGCCATCTAGAGGTAAACTGTTCATATTTACTCTTGAGGGCTATATGAATTGATTTGATAGAGGACTGAGGGTCTTACAAATATTGAAAGTGTGTAAATAGTTACCCATGTTATTTTGTAAATATATATATATTTTTTTCAATATTTTTTCCCCCATTTTTTCCCCAAATTTTTTTCCTCCATTTTTTGGGGGTGTGTTAGAATACCATTTTGGTATTTTGTATATAGTTATTTGTTTCAAAATGTATACCTTCACCAATTTGGCCACTTGGGTACATTTGGGCTACTTGTGTGGGACACCTGGGTGACTTCATGATAAATGTCATGTAGCACACTCATTTTGGAAGTTATCATTCTGAAACTTTGCAGAAGTACTGTTGGTTTTTCACTGAAATTGTCCCCATATTCATATCTGAATGTTTGTTTTATCTTGTTCATTTTAAAGATGATGATACAACAATTAAAAATTAATTATTTTTTCATAGTATTATCTAAACCAGATCTATTGTGATATATTCTCCTACATTCAATTCACATTTACACAAACTTCAGAGTGTTTCCTTTCAAATGGTACCAAGAATATGCATATCCTTGCTCCTGGACCTGAGCTAGAGGCAGTTAGATTTGGGTATGTCTTCAGGCGGAAATTGAAAGTAGGGGGGGGGGGTAGTTCTAATTAAGTGTATGGGTTAAATGGAATAGTAATAATAGTAATGAACAAGCACCTGCTGAACGTTCGTTAAGACACTAACAGCTTACAGACGGTAGGCAATTAAGGTCATAGTTATGACAACTTAGGACACTAAAAGAGGCCTTTCTACTGACTCTGAGAAACACCAAAAGAAAGATGCCCAGGGTCCCTGGTCATCTGGGTGAACGTGCCTTAGGCATGCTGCAAGGAGGCATGAAGAGTGCAGATGGGGCCAGGGTGATAAATTGCCATGTCCGTACGGTGAGACACCTAAGGCAGCGTTACAGGGAGACAGGACAGACAGCTGATCGTCCTCACAGTGACAGACCACGTGTAACAACACCTGCATAGGATCGGTACATCTGAAGATCACACCTGCAGGATAGGTACAGGATGGCAACAACTGCAGAGTTACACAGCTACTTGCCGCAGCTACTTGCCCAAGCCTCACCAGCTTCTCCTTCACCCAAATCCAGATAGCAGATGTTCTGAAAAGAGCTGAAAAACCTGGACCCGTACAAGTCAGCTGGCCTAGACAATCTGGACCCTCTAAAATGATCCACCGCCATTGTTGCAACCCCTATTACCAGTCTGTTCAACCACTCTTTCGTATCATCCGAGATCCCTAAAGATTGGAAAGCTGCCGCGGTCATCCCGCTCTTCAAAGGGGGTGACACTCTAGACCCAAACTGCTACAGACCTATATCCATCCAGCCCTGCCTTTCTAAAGAGTTTGAAAGCAAAGTTAATAAAAAGATCACTGACCATTTCGAATCCCACCGTACCTTCTCCGCTGTGCAATCCGGTTTCCGAGCTGGTCACGGGTGCACCTCAGCCACACTCAAGGTACTAAATGATATCACAACCACCATCGATAAAAGACAGTACTGTGCAGCCGTCTTCATCGACCTGGCCAAGGCTTTCGACTCTGTCAATCACCGTATCCTTATCGGCAGACTCAACAGCCTTGGTTTCTCAAATGACTGCCTCGCCTGGTTCACCAACTACTTCTCAGACAGAGTTCAGTGTGTCAAATCGAAGGGCCTGTTGTCCGGACCTCTGGCAGTCTCTATGGGGGTACCACAGTGTTCAATTCTCGGGCCGACTCTTTTCTCTGTACATATCAATGATGTCGCTCTTGCTGCATGTGATTCCCTGATCCACCTCTACGCAGACAACACCATTCTGTATACATCTCACCCTTCTTTGGACACTGTGCTAACTAACCTCCAAACGAGCTTCAATGCCATACAACACTCCTTCCGTGGCCTCCAACTGCTCTTAACTTCTCTGCGCTACGGATCCCTTTTACGGGATCATTTTCCTAAACAACCGCTGAATTGCAGGGCGCAAAATATTACAAAAAATATTTATAATCATGCAATCACAAGTGAAATATACCAAAACACAGCTTAGCTTGTTGTTAATCCACCTATCGTGTCAGATTTTGAAAATATGCTTTGCAACGAAAGCAATCTAAGCTTTTGTGAGTGTATCAATCAATGCTAGAACAGTTAGCCTTATATTAGCTTGGTCACGAAAGTCAGAAAAGCAATAAAATTAATCGCTTACCTTTGATAATCTTTGGATGTTTGCACTCACGAGACTCCCAGTTACACAACAAATGTTATTTTTGTTCGATAAATATTACTTTTATAACAAAACAAAAAAACGCCATTTGGGTTGCGCGTTATGTTCAGAAAACCAAAGCCTCGTTCTGTTCGACAAACATTCCAAAAAGTATCCGTAATGGTCGTAGAAACATGTCAAATGTTTTTTTATAATCAATTCTCAGGTTGTTTTTAACAAACATAATCGATAATATTTCAACCGGACTGTAACCTATTCAATAAGAGAGAAAAAGAAAAGGGAGAGCTACCCTCTCGCGTGCAGGAACTATTCAGATGACACCTGACTACTTTTGAAAAATCTTGCTCCTTTTTCAAAATAAAAGCCTGAAACTATGTCTAAAGCCTGGTCACAGCCTGAGGAATCCATTGGGAAAGGAATCTGGTTGATACCCCTTTAAATGGAAGTAAGACAGGCCAGGACACACAGATTCAAAAATATATATATATCACTTCCGGGTTAGATTTTCTCAGGTTTTTGCCTGCAGAATAAGTTTTGTTATACTCACAGACAATATTTTGACAGTTTTGGAAAGTTTTCTATCCTAATCTGTAAATTATATGAATATTCTACGATCTGGACCTGAGAAATAGTTAGTTTACCCTGGGAACGTTATTTAAAAAAAAAAAAAAAAAAAAAAAAAAAAAAAAAAAAAAAAAAAAAAATCGGACCACTAGCGTTAAGAGAAACGCTAGTAAAACCAAATGATTGCTTTTCAACAGTTCGCTGCCCGCACCCGCCCGCCCGACTAGCATCACTACTCTGGACGGTTCTGACTTGTGGAATATGTGGACAACTACAAATACCTAGGTGTCTGGCTAGGCTGTAAACTCTCCTTCCAGACTCATATTAAAATATCCAATCCAAAATTAAATCTAGAATCGGCTTCCCATTTCGCAACAACGCCTCCATCACTCACACCGCCAACTATACCCTCGTAAAATTGACTATCCTACCGATCCTCGACTTCGGCGATGTCATTTACAAAACTGCTTCCAATACTCTACTCAGCGAACTGGATGCAGTAAATCACAGTGCCATCTGTTTTGTCACTAAAGCTCCTTATACCACCCACCACTGCGACCTGTACGCTCTAGTCGCCAGACCTACTGGCTCCAGGTCATCTATAAGTCAATGCTAGGTAAAGCTTCTCCTTATCTCAGCTCAATGGTCACGATAACAACAGCCACCCATAGCACACGCTCCAGCAGGTATATCTCACTGGTCGTCCCCAAAGCCAACACCTCATTTGGCCGCCTTTCCTTCCTGTTCTCTGCTGCCAATGACTGGAATGAATTGGAAAAATCGCTGAAGCTGGAGACCTATATTTCCCTCACTAACTTTAAACATCAGCTATCTGAGCAGCTTACCGATCGCTGCAGCTGTACACAGCCCATCTGTAAATAGCCCATCCAATCTACCTACCGCATCCCCATATTGTTTTTATTTACTTTTCTGCTCTTTTGCACACCAGTATTTCTACTTGCACATCCTCATCTGCTCATCTATCACTCCAGTGTTAATTTGCTAAACTGTAATTACTTCACTACTATGGCCTATTTATTGCCTTACCTCACCCACGCTATTTGCACACACTGTATATAGACTTTCTTTTTTTCTATTGTGTTATTGACTGTACGCTTGTTGATTCCATGTGTAACTCTGTTGTTTGTGTCACACTGCTTTGCTTTATCTTGGCCAGGTCGCAGATGTAAATGAGAACTTGTTCTCAACTAGCTAACCTGGTTAAATAAAGGGGGAGAAAATAAAAAATGATTAACACCAGGAATGCACAATCCCTCCATCAGTGCTCAGACTGTCCGCAATAGGCTGAGAAAGGCTGGACTGAGGACTTGTAGGCCTGTTGTAAGGCAGGTCCTCACCAGACATCACCGGCAACAACGTCGCCTATGGGCACAATCCCAGCGTCGCTGGACCAGACAGGACTTGCAAAAAGTGCTCTTCACTGACGAGTCGCGGTTTTGTCTTACCAGGGGTGATGGTCGGATTCGCATTTATTGTTGAAGGAATGAGTGTTACACCGAGGCCTGTACTCTGGAGTGGGATCGATTTGGAGGTGGAGGTCCGTCATGGTCTGGGGCGGTGTGTCACAGCATCATCGGACTGAGCTTGTCACTGCAGGTAATCTCAACGCTATGTTACGTCCTCCTCCCTTATGTGATAACCTTCCTGCAGGCTCATCCTGACATGAGCCTCCAGCATGACAATGCCACCAGCCATACTTCTCGTTCGGTTTGTTATTTCCTGCAAGACAGGAATGTCAGTGTTCTGTCACGACAGGCGAAGAGCCCGGATCTCAATCCCATTGAGCACGTCTGGGACCTGTTGGAACGGAGGGTGAGGGCTAGGGGCATTCCCCCTAGACATGTCCGGGAACTTGCAGGTGCCTTGGTGGAAGAGTGGGGTAACATCTCACAGCAAGAACTGGCAAATCTGGTACAGTCCATGAGGAGGAGATGCACTGCAGTACTTAATACAGCAGGTGGCCACACCAGATTCTGACTGTTACTTTAGATTTTGTCTCCCCCTTTGTTCAGGGACACATAATTCCATTTCTGTTAGTCATGTCTATGGAACTTGTTCAGTTTGTCTCAGTTGTAGAATCTTATGTTCATATAAATATTTACACGTTAAGTTTGCTGAAAATAAACAGGTGACAGTAAGAGGAGGTTTATTTTTTGCAGAGTTTATATTAACTTCAGTTGCAGTGAAATGATAAAAATGTATCTTTAAATTGTCTTGGGAACAGGAGTGGATAAATATTTCTATCAGCGTCTCAGGGAAAATGTGAATGCACGTGTAATGTGCAAGCAGACAGCATTTCAACCACATAAAACACACACCCAAGACTAACTGAAGTAACAATCCTCAGCTTTCCATTTCCTTAAAATCTGTCAGAATTACATTTGGCACAGGACCAATGTTTCCACTGTTCTAGCATGCTACCTGGTCCTTAAATAATGTTACCTGTTAAGATTACTAATGCATTCATTCTATCAACGTAAGACATTTGTGAGCACTACTTTAGTCTTCTGGGGCAACAAGTTATGACAGAAGAAGCTGCATATATTAAACTATAGTTGAAATGGCCTACCTAATGTAAGTAAGCAGAAACCTGTCTAAATTAGGGGTGAAAGTAACCGTTAAGCTCAGTTATGGTGGATCAAACTGAGCAGGTAGCCCACTTTAAAATGATTTGTTTGACAGAGTCAGACAACCATGAGATGTGAAACGGAGCCTGTGCATACCACAAAAAACAGAATTCAGAGGTTTACATGCCACAGCAGCCCATCTCCGGGGTACAAGCTTCCTCAGGTTTTTGTAAAACACAAAATAAGTACTTCAGTATTCAGAGTAACGGAATATTGATGTAAACGTAGTCAGTGGCTTTAACGTAGAGCCAATCTTGGGATTTGTCAACCAGCAGCAAAGAAATTATATATTTGAAATCCAAAAGATTAGGAACTGTGAACCACATTCCCTTTTACTACAAATTGCACTGGCAACTAACACTGTTCTCAACCAGCAAGCCAAAGGTAGACATTAAACACAGTATTTCAAAACACAAGGAGGCACTTTTAAAGGTACAATATTTTATTGTGTTTTACAAGTAATGCAGGGTAGCATGAGCAGCAGCAACTCTGGCCGACGCAAAAGCATCCAGTGGAAGCTTAAAGTGTCAGCAACAACTCGGAATTGTCATCCAAAGGATGAATCTACCATTGCAATTCTGTTGATAGATGATTAGTACAAAGGAATTCAAAATCAGAACAAAAGTTCAGATGAGTGTAAAAATGTACATTA
>NW_026602565.1:0-14912 GCF_029448725.1 Salvelinus fontinalis
GGACTGGGGAGTATTACCGTGTTGGACTGGGGAGTATTACCGTGTTGGACTGGGGAGTATTACCGTGTTGGACTGGGGAGTATTACCGTGTTGGACTGGGGAGTATTACCGTGTTGGACTGGGGAGTATTACCGTGTTGGACTGGGGAGTATTACCATGTTGGACTGGGGAGTATTACCATGTTGGACTGGGGAGTATTACCGTGTTGGACTGGGGGCTGGGGAGTATTACCATGTTGGACTGGGGAGTATTACCATGTTGGACTGGGGAGTATTACCGTGTCGGACTGGGGAGTATTACCGTGTCGGACTGGGGAGTATTACCGTGTCGGACTGGGGAGTATTACCGTGTCGGACTGGGGAGTATTACCGTGTCGGACTGGGGAGTATTACCGGGTCGGACTGGGGAGTATTACCGGGTCGGACTGGGGAGTATTACCGGGTCGGACTGGGGAGTATTACCGGGTCGGACTGGGGAGTATTACCGTGTCGGACTGGGGAGTATTACCGTGTCGGACTGGGGAGTATTACCGTGCTGGACTGGGGAGTATTACCGTGTCGGACTGGGGAGTATTACCGTGTCGGACTGGGGAGTATTACCGTGTCGGACTGGGGAGTATTACCGTGTCGGACTGGGGAGTATTACCGTGTCGGACTGGGGAGTATTACCGTGTCGGACTGGGGAGTATTACCGTGTCGGACTGGGGAGTATTACCGTGTCGGACTGGGGAGTATTACCGTGTCGGACTGGGGAGTATTACCGTGTCGGACTGGGGAGTATTACCGTGTCGGACTGGGGAGTATTACCGTGTCGGACTGGGGAGTATTACCGTGTCGGACTGGGGAGTATTACCGTGTCGGACTGGGGAGTATTACCGTGTCGGACTGGGGAGTATTACCGTGTCGGACTGGGGAGTATTACCGTGTCGGACTGGGGAGTATTACCGTGTCGGACTGGGGAGTATTACCGTGTCGGACTGGGGAGTATTACCGTGTCGGACTGGGGAGTATTACCGTGTCGGACTGGGGAGTATTACCGTGTCGGACTGGGGAGTATTACCGTGTCGGACTGGGGAGTATTACCGTGTCGGACTGGGGAGTATTACCATGATGGACTGGGGAGGATTACCATGTTGGACTGGGGAGTATTACCATGTTGGACTGGGGAGTATTACCATGTTGGACTGGGGAGTGTTACCATGTTGGACTGGGGAGTATTACCATGTTGGCCTGGGGAGTATTACCATGTTGGACTGGGGACTGGGGAGTATTACCATGTTGGACTGGGGAGTATTACCATGTCGGACTGGGGAGTATTACCATGTCGGACTGGGGAGTACTACCATGTTGGACTGGGTGGACTGGGGAGTATTACCATGTTGGACTGGGGACTGGGGAGTATTACCATGTTGGACTGGGGAGTATTACCATGTTGGACTGGGGAGTATTACCATGTCGGACTGGGGAGTATTACCATGTTGGACTGGGGAGTATTACCATGTTGGACTGGGGAGTATTACCATGTTGGACTGGGGAGTATTACCATGTTGGACTGGGGAGTATTACCATGTAGGACTGGGGAGTATTACCATGTTGGACTGGGGAGTATTACCATGTTAGACTGGGGAGTATTACCATGTTGGACTGGGGAGTATTACCATGTCGGACTGGGGAGTATTACCATGTCGGACTGGGGGGTATTACCATGTTGGACTGGGGAGTATTACCATGTTGGACTGGGGGGTATTACCATGTCGGACTGGGGAGTATTACCATGTCGGACTGGGGAGTATTACCGTGTTGGACTGGGGAGTATTACCGTGTTGGACTGGGGAGTATTACCGTGTTGGCCTGGGGAGTATTACCGTGTTGGACTGGGGAGTATTACCATGTTGGACTGTGGAGTATTACCATGTTGGATTGGGGACTGGGGAGTATTACCATGTTGGACTGGGGAGTATTACCATGTTGGACTGGGGAGTATTACCGTGTTGGACTGGGGAGTATTACCGTGTTGGACTGGGGAGTATTACCGTGTTGGACTAAGGAGTATTACCGTGTTGGACTGGGGAGTATTACCGTGTTGGACTGGGGAGTATTACCATGTTGGACTGGGGACTGGGGAGTATTACCATGTTGGACTGGGGAGTATTACCATGTTGGACTGGGGAGTATTACCATGTCGGACTGGGGAGTATTACCGTGTTGGACTGGGGACTGGGGAATATTACCATGTTGGACTGGGGAGTATTACCATGTTGGACTGGGGAGTATTACCGTGTTGGACTGGGGAGTATTACCGTGTTGGACTGGGGAGTATTACCATGTTGGACTGGGGAGTATTACCATGTTGGACTGGGGAGTATTACCGTGTTGGACTGGGGAGTATTACCATGTTGGACTGTGGAGTATTACCATGTTGGATTGGGGACTGGGGAGTATTACCATGTTGGACTGGGGAGTATTACCGTGTTGGACTGGGGAGTATTACCGTGTTGGACTGGGGAGTATTACCGTGTTGGACTGGGGAGTATTACCGTGTTGGACTGGGGAGTATTACCATGTTGGACTGTGGAGTATTACCATGTTGGACTGGGGGCTGGGGAGTATTACCATGTTGGACTGGGGAGTATTACCATGTTGGACTGGGGAGTATTACCATGTTGGACGGGGGACTGGGGAGTATTACCGTGTTGGACTGGGTGGACTGGGGAGCATTACCGTGTTGGACTGGGTGGACTGGGGAGTATTACCATGTTGGACTGGGGAGTATTACCGTGTTGGCCTGGGGAGTATTACCGTGTTGGACTGGGGAGTATTACCGTGTTGGACTGGGGAGTATTACCGTGTTGGACTGGGGAGTATTACCGTGTTGGACTAAGGAGTATTACCGTGTTGGACTGGGGAGTATTACCGTGTTGGACTGGGGAGTATTACCATGTTGGACTGGGGACTGGGGAGTATTACCATGTTGGACTGGGGAGTATTACCATGTCGGACTGGGGAGTATTACCGTGTTGGACTGGGGACTGGGGAATATTACCATGTTGGACTGGGGAGTATTACCATGTTGGACTGGGGAGTATTACCGTGTTGGACTGGGGAGTATTACCGTGTTGGACTGGGGAGTATTACCATGTTGGACTGTGGAGTATTACCATGTTGGATTGGGGACTGGGGAGTATTACCATGTT
Source organism: Salvelinus fontinalis (assembly GCF_029448725.1). NCBI lineage: Eukaryota > Metazoa > Chordata > Actinopteri > Salmoniformes > Salmonidae > Salvelinus > Salvelinus fontinalis. The sequence goes on from NW_026602565.1 coordinate 3,194, forward strand.
GGACTGGGGAGTATTACCATGTTGGACTGGGGAGTATTACCGTGTTGGACTGGGGAGTATTACCGTGTTGGACTGGGGAGTATTACCGTGTTGGACTGGGGAGTATTACCATGTTGGACTGTGGAGTATTACCATGTTGGACTGGGGGCTGGGGAGTATTACCATGTTGGACTGGGGAGTATTACCATGTTGGACTGGGGAGTATTACCATGTTGGACGGGGGACTGGGGAGTATTACCGTGTTGGACTGGGTGGACTGGGGAGCATTACCGTGTTGGACTGGGTGGACTGGGGAGTATTACCGTGTTGGACTGGGGAGTATTACCATGTTGGACTGGGGAGTATTACCATGTTGGACTGGGGGGTATTACCATGTTGGACTGGGGAGTATTACCATGTTGGACTGGGGACTGGGGAGTATTACCGTGTTGGACTGGGGAGTATTACCATGTTGGACTGGGGAGTATTACCATGTTGGACTGGGGAGCATTACCGTGTTGGACTGGGGACTGGGGAGTATTACCGTGTTGGACTGGGGAGTATTACCATGTTGGACTGGGGAGTATTACCGTGTTGGACTGGGGAGCATTACCGTGTTGGACTGGGGACTGGGGAGTATTACCGTGTTGGACTGGGGAGTATTACCATGTTGGACTGGGGAGTATTACCATGTTGGACTGGGGAGCATTACCGTGTTGGACTGGGTGGACTGGGGAGTATTACCATGTTGGACTGGGGAGTATTACCGTGTTGGACTGGGTGGACTGGGGAGTATTACCGTGTTGGACTGGGGAGTATTACCATGTTGGACTGGGGAGTATTACCATGTTGGACTGGGGAGTATTACCATGTTGGACTGGGGAGTATTACCATGTTGGACTGGGGAGTATTACCATGTTGGACTGGGGACTATTACCATGTTGGACTGGGGACTATTACCATGTTGGACTGGGGAGTATTACCATGTTGGACTGGGGAGTATTACCATGTTGGACTGGGGAGTATTACCATGTTGGACTGGGGAGTATTACCATGTTGGACTGGGGAGTATTACCATGTTGGACTGGGGAGTATTACCATGTTGGACTGGGGAGTATTACCATGTTGGACTGGGGAGTATTACCATGTTGGACTGGGGAGTATTACCATGTTGGACTGGGGAGTATTACCATGTTGGACTGGGGAGTATTACCATGTTGGACTGGGGAGTATTACCATGTTGGACTGGGGAGTATTACCATGTTGGACTGGGGAGTATTACCATGTTGGACTGGGGACTGGGGAGTATTACCATGTTGGACTGGGGAGTATTACCATGTTGGACTGGGGACTGGGGAGTATTACCATGTTGGACTGGGGAGTATTACCATGTTGGACTGGGGACTGGGGAGTATTACCATGTTGGACTGGGGAGTGTTACCATGTTGGACTGGGGAGTGTTACCATGTTGGACTGGGGAGTGTTACCATGTTGGACTGGGGAGTGTTACCATGTTGGACTGGGGAGTGTTACCATGTTGGACTGGGGAGTATTACCATGTTGGACTGGGGAGTATTACCATGTTGGACTGGGGAGTATTACCATGTTGGACTGGGGAGTATTACCATGTTGGACTGGGGAGTATTACCATGTTGGACTGGGGAGTATTACCGTGTTGGACTGGGGAGTATTACCGTGTTGGACTGGGGAGTATTACCATGTTGGACTGGGGACTGGGGAGTATTACCATGTTGGACTGGGGAGTATTACCATGTTGGACTGGGGACTGGGGAGTATTACCATGTTGGACTGGGGACTGGGGAGTATTACCATGTTGGACTGGGGAGTATTACCGTGTTGGACTGGGGAGTATTACCGTGTTGGACTGGGGACTGGGGAGTATTACCATGTTGGACTGGGGAGTATTACCATGTTGGACTGGGGACTGGGGAGTATTACCATGTTGGACTGGGGACTGGGGAGTATTACCATGTTGGACTGGGGAGTATTACCGTGTTGGACTGGGGAGTATTACCATGTTGGACTGGGGACTGGGGAGTATTACCATGTTGGACTGGGGAGTATTACCATGTTGGACTGGGGAGTGTTACCATGTTGGACTGGGGAGTGTTACCATGTTGGACTGGGGAGTGTTACCATGTTGGACTGGGGAGTATTACCATGTTGGACTGGGGAGTATTACCATGTTGGACTGGGGAGTATTACCATGTTGGACTGGGGAGTATTACCATGTTGGACTGGGGAGTATTACCATGTTGGACTGGGGAGTATTACCATGTTGGACTGGGGAGTATTACCATGTTGGACTGGGGAGTATTACCATGTTGGACTGGGGAGTATTACCATGTTGGACTGGGGAGTATTACCATGTTGGACTGGGGAGTATTACCATGTTGGACTGGGGAGTATTACCATGTTGGACTGGGGAGTATTACCATGTTGGACTGGGGAGTATTACCATGTTGGACTGGGGAGTATTACCATGTTGGACTGGGGAGTATTACCATGTTGGACTGGGGAGTATTACCATGTTGGACTGGGGAGTATTACCATGTTGGACTGGGGACTGGGGAGTATTACCATGTTGGACTGGGGACTGGGGAGTATTACCATGTTGGACTGGGGAGTATTACCATGTTGGACTGGGGAGTATTACCATGTTGGACTGGGGAGTATTACCATGTTGGACTGGGGAGTATTACCGTGTTGGACTGGGGAGTATTACCGTGTTGGACTGGGGAGTATTACCGTGTTGGACTGGGGAGTATTACCGTGTTGGACTGGGGAGTATTACCGTGTTGGACTGGGGAGTATTACCGTGTTGGACTGGGGAGTATTACCGTGTTGGACTGGGGAGTATTACCATGTTGGACTGGGGAGTATTACCGTGTTGGACTGGGGACTGGGGAGTATTACCGTGTTGGACTGGGGACTGGGGAGTATTACCATGTTGGACTGGGGAGTATTACCATGTTGGACTGGGGAGTATTACCATGTTGGACTGGGGAGTATTACCGTGTTGGACTGGGGAGTATTACCGTGTTGGACTGGGGAGTATTACCGTGTTGGACTGGGGAGTATTACCGTGTTGGACTGGGGAGTATTACCGTGTTGGACTGGGGAGTATTACCGTGTTGGACTGGGGAGTATTACCGTGTTGGACTGGGGAGTATTACCGTGTTGGACTGGGGAGTATTACCGTGTTGGACTGGGGAGTATTACCGTGTTGGACTGGGGAGTATTACCATGTTGGACTGGGGAGTATTACCATGTTGGACTGGGGAGTATTACCATGTTGGACTGGGGAGTATTACCATGTTGGACTGGGGAGTATTACCATGTTGGACTGGGGAGTATTACCATGTTGGACTGGGGAGTATTACCATGTTGGACTGGGGAGTATTACCATGTTGGACTGGGGAGTATTACCATGTTGGACTGGGGAGTATTACCATGTTGGACTGGGGAGTATTACCATGTTGGACTGGGGAGTATTACCATGTTGGACTGGGGAGTATTACCATGTTGGACTGGGGAGTATTACCATGTTGGACTGGGGAGTATTACCATGTTGGACTGGGGAGTGTTACCATGTTGGACTGGGGAGTATTACCATGTTGGACTGGGGAGTATTACCATGTTGGACTGGGGAGTATTACCATGTTGGACTGGGGACTGGGGAGTATTACCATGTTGGACTGGGGAGTATTACCATGTTGGACTGGGGAGTATTACCATGTTGGACTGGGGAGTATTACCATGTTGGACTGGGGAGTATTACCGTGTTGGACTGGGGAGTATTACCATGTTGGACTGGGGACTGGGGAGTATTACCATGTTGGACTGGGGAGTATTACCATGTTGGACTGGGGACTGGGGAGTATTACCATGTTGGACTGGGGACTGGGGAGTATTACCATGTTGGACTGGGGACTGGGGAGTATTACCATGTTGGACTGGGGAGTATTACCATGTTGGACTGGGGAGTATTACCATGTTGGACTGGGGAGTATTACCATGTTGGACTGGGGACTGGGGAGTATTACCATGTTGGACTGGGGAGTATTACCATGTTGGACTGGGGAGTATTACCATGTTGGACTGGGGAGTATTACCATGTTGGACTGGGGACTGGGGAGTATTACCATGTTGGACTGGGGAGTATTACCATGTTGGACTGGGGAGTGTTACCATGTTGGACTGGGGAGTATTACCATGTTGGACTGGGGAGTATTACCATGTTGGACTGGGGAGTATTACCATGTTGGACTGGGGAGTATTACCATGTTGGACTGGGGAGTATTACCATGTTGGACTGGGGAGTATTACCATGTTGGACTGGGGAGTATTACCATGTTGGACTGGGGAGTATTACCGTGTTGGACTGGGGAGTATTACCGTGTTGGACTGGGGAGTATTACCATGTTGGACTGGGGAGTATTACCATGTTGGACTGGGGAGTATTACCATGTTGGACTGGGGAGTATTACCATGTTGGACTGGGGAGTATTACCATGTTGGACTGGGGAGTATTACCATGTTGGACTGGGGAGTATTACCATGTTGGACTGGGGAGTATTACCATGTTGGACTGGGGAGTATTACCATGTTGGACTGGGGACTGGGGAGTATTACCATGTTGGACTGGGGACTGGGGAGTATTACCATGTTGGACTGGGGAGTATTACCATGTTGGACTGGGGAGTATTACCATGTTGGACTGGGGAGTATTACCATGTTGGACTGGGGAGTATTACCGTGTTGGACTGGGGAGTATTACCGTGTTGGACTGGGGAGTATTACCGTGTTGGACTGGGGAGTATTACCGTGTTGGACTGGGGAGTATTACCGTGTTGGACTGGGGAGTATTACCGTGTTGGACTGGGGAGTATTACCATGTTGGACTGGGGAGTATTACCATGTTGGACTGGGGAGTATTACCGTGTTGGACTGGGGACTGGGGAGTATTACCGTGTTGGACTGGGGACTGGGGAGTATTACCATGTTGGACTGGGGAGTATTACCATGTTGGACTGGGGAGTATTACCATGTTGGACTGGGGAGTATTACCATGTTGGACTGGGGAGTATTACCATGTTGGACTGGGGAGTATTACCATGTTGGACTGGGGAGTATTACCATGTTGGACTGGGGAGTATTACCATGTTGGACTGGGGAGTATTACCATGTTGGACTGGGGAGTATTACCATGTTGGACTGGGGAGTATTACCATGTTGGACTGGGGACTGGGGAGTATTACCATGTTGGACTGGGGACTGGGGAGTATTACCATGTTGGACTGGGGAGTATTACCATGTTGGACTGGGGAGTATTACCATGTTGGACTGGGGAGTATTACCGTGTTGGACTGGGGAGTATTACCGTGTTGGACTGGGGAGTATTACCGTGTTGGACTGGGGAGTATTACCGTGTTGGACTGGGGAGTATTACCGTGTTGGACTGGGGAGTATTACCGTGTTGGACTGGGGAGTATTACCATGTTGGACTGGGGAGTATTACCATGTTGGACTGGGGAGTATTACCATGTTGGACTGGGGAGTATTACCGTGTTGGACTGGGGACTGGGGAGTATTACCGTGTTGGACTGGGGACTGGGGAGTATTACCATGTTGGACTGGGGAGTATTACCATGTTGGACTGGGGAGTATTACCATGTTGGACTGGGGAGTATTACCATGTTGGACTGGGGAGTATTACCGTGTTGGACTGGGGACTGGGGAGTATTACCGTGTTGGACTGGGGACTGGGGAGTATTACCATGTTGGACTGGGGAGTATTACCATGTTGGACTGGGGAGTATTACCGTGTTGGACTGGGGAGTATTACCGTGTTGGACTGGGGAGTATTACCGTGTTGGACTGGGGAGTATTACCGTGTTGGACTGGGGAGTATTACCGTGTTGGACTGGGGAGTATTACCGTGTTGGACTGGGGAGTATTACCGTGTTGGACTGGGGAGTATTACCGTGTTGGACTGGGGAGTATTACCATGTTGGACTGGGGAGTATTACCATGTTGGACTGGGGAGTATTACCGTGTTGGACTGGGGGCTGGGGAGTATTACCATGTTGGACTGGGGAGTATTACCATGTTGGACTGGGGAGTATTACCGTGTTGGACTGGGGAGTATTACCGTGTTGGACTGGGGAGTATTACCGTGTCGGACTGGGGAGTATTACCGGGTCGGACTGGGGAGTATTACCGTGTCGGACTGGGGAGTATTACCGTGTCGGACTGGGGAGTATTACCGTGTCGGACTGGGGAGTATTACCGTGTCGGACTGGGGAGTATTACCGTGTCGGACTGGGGAGTATTACCGTGTCGGACTGGGGAGTATTACCGTGTCGGACTGGGGAGTATTACCGTGTCGGACTGGGGAGTATTACCGTGTCGGACTGGGGAGTATTACCGTGTCGGACTGGGGAGTATTACCGTGTCGGACTGGGGAGTATTACCGTGTCGGACTGGGGAGTATTACCGTGTCGGACTGGGGAGTATTACCGTGTCGGACTGGGGAGTATTACCGTGTCGAACTGGGGAGTATTACCGTGTCGAACTGGGGAGTATTACCGTGTTGGACTGGGGAGTATTACCGTGTTGGACTGGGGAGTATTACCCTGTTGGACTGGGGAGTATTACCATGTCGGACTGGGGAGTATTACCATGTCGGACTGGGGAGTATTACCATGTCGGACTGGGGAGTATTACCATGTCGGACTGGGGAGTATTACCATGTCGGACTGGGGAGTATTACCATGATGGACTGGGGAGGATTACCATGTTGGACTGGGGAGTATTACCATGTTGGACTGGGGAGTATTACCATGTTGGACTGGGGAGTGTTACCATGTTGGACTGGGGAGTATTACCATGTTGGCCTGGGGAGTATTACCATGTTGGACTGGGGACTGGGGAGTATTACCATGTTGGACTGGGGAGTATTACCATGTTGGACTGGGGAGTATTACCATGTCGGACTGGGGAGTACTACCATGTTGGACTGGGTGGACTGGGGAGTTTTACCATGTTGGACTGGGGACTGGGGAGTATTACCATGTTGGACTGGGGAGTATTACCATGTTGGACTGGGGAGTATTACCATGTTGGACTGGGGAGTATTACCATGTCGGACTGGGGAGTATTACCATGTCGGACTGGGGGGTATTACCATGTTGGACTGGGGAGTATTACCATGTTGGACTGGGGGGTATTACCATGTCGGACTGGGGAGTATTACCATGTCGGACTGGGGAGTATTACCATGTCGGACTGGGGAGTATTACCATGTTGGACTGGGGAGTATTACCGTGTTGGCCTGGGGAGTATTACCGTGTTGGACTGGGGAGTATTACCATGTTGGACTGTGGAGTATTACCATGTTGGATTGGGGACTGGGGAGTATTACCATGTTGGACTGGGGAGTATTACCATGTTGGACTGGGGAGTATTACCGTGTTGGACTGGGGAGTATTACCGTGTTGGACTGGGGAGTATTACCGTGTTGGACTAAGGAGTATTACCGTGTTGGACTGGGGAGTATTACCGTGTTGGACTGGGGAGTATTACCATGTTGGACTGGGGACTGGGGAGTATTACCATGTTGGACTGGGGAGTATTACCATGTTGGACTGGGGAGTATTACCATGTCGGACTGGGGAGTATTACCGTGTTGGACTGGGGACTGGGGAATATTACCATGTTGGACTGGGGAGTATTACCATGTTGGACTGGGGAGTATTACCGTGTTGGACTGGGGAGTATTACCGTGTTGGACTGGGGAGTATTACCATGTTGGACTGTGGAGTATTACCATGTTGGATTGGGGACTGGGGAGTATTACCATGTTGGACTGGGGAGTATTACCGTGTTGGACTGGGGAGTATTACCGTGTTGGACTGGGGAGTATTACCGTGTTGGACTGGGGAGTATTACCGTGTTGGACTGGGGAGTATTACCATGTTGGACTGTGGAGTATTACCATGTTGGACTGGGGGCTGGGGAGTATTACCATGTTGGACTGGGGAGTATTACCATGTTGGACTGGGGAGTATTACCATGTTGGACGGGGGACTGGGGAGTATTACCGTGTTGGACTGGGTGGACTGGGGAGCATTACTGTGTTGGACTGGGTGGACTGGGGAGTATTACCATGTTGGACTGGGGAGTATTACCGTGTTGGCCTGGGGAGTATTACCGTGTTGGACTGGGGAGTATTACCGTGTTGGACTGGGGAGTATTACCGTGTTGGACTGGGGAGTATTACCGTGTTGGACTGGGGAGTATTACCGTGTTGGACTAAGGAGTATTACCGTGTTGGACTGGGGAGTATTACCGTGTTGGACTGGGGAGTATTACCATGTTGGACTGGGGACTGGGGAGTATTACCATGTTGGACTGGGGAGTATTACCATGTTGGACTGGGGAGTATTACCATGTCGGACTGGGGAGTATTACCGTGTTGGACTGGGGACTGGGGAGTATTACCATGTTGGACTGGGGAGTATTACCATGTTGGACTGGGGAGTATTACCGTGTTGGACTGGGGAGTATTACCGTGTTGGACTGGGGAGTATTACCGTGTTGGACTGTGGAGTATTACCATGTTGGATTGGGGACTGGGGAGTATTACCATGTTGGACTGGGGAGTATTACCATGTTGGACTGGGGAGTATTACCGTGTTGGACTGGGGAGTATTACCGTGTTGGACTGGGGAGTATTACCGTGTTGGACTGTGGAGTATTACCATGTTGGACTGGGGGCTGGGGAGTATTACCATGTTGGACTGGGGAGTATTACCATGTTGGACTGGGGAGTATTACCATGTTGGACGGGGGACTGGGGAGTATTACCGTGTTGGACTGGGTGGACTGGGGAGCATTACCGTGTTGGACTGGGTGGACTGGGGAGTATTACCGTGTTGGACTGGGGAGTATTACCATGTTGGACTGGGGAGTATTACCATGTTGGACTGGGGGGTATTACCATGTTGGACTGGGGAGTATTACCATGTTGGACTGGGGACTGGGGAGTATTACCGTGTTGGACTGGGGAGTATTACCATGTTGGACTGGGGAGTATTACCATGTTGGACTGGGGAGCATTACCGTGTTGGACTGGGGACTGGGGAGTATTACCGTGTTGGACTGGGGAGTATTACCATGTTGGACTGGGGAGTATTACCATGTTGGACTGGGGAGTATTACCATGTTGGACTGGGGGGTATTACCATGTTGGACTGGGGAGTATTACCATGTTGGACTGGGGACTGGGGAGTATTACCGTGTTGGACTGGGGAGTATTACCATGTTGGACTGGGGAGTATTACCATGTTGGACTGGGGAGTATTACCGTGTTGGACTGGGGAGCATTACCGTGTTGGACTGGGGACTGGGGAGTATTACCGTGTTGGACTGGGGAGTATTACCATGTTGGACTGGGGAGTATTACCATGTTGGACTGGGGAGTATTACCGTGTTGGACTGGGTGGACTGGGGAGTATTACCATGTTGGACTGGGGAGTATTACCGTGTTGGACTGGGTGGACTGGGGAGTATTACCGTGTTGGACTGGGGAGTATTACCATGTTGGACTGGGGAGTATTACCATGTTGGACTGGGGAGTATTACCATGTTGGACTGGGGAGTATTACCATGTTGGACTGGGGAGTATTACCATGTTGGACTGGGGAGTATTACCATGTTGGACTGGGGAGTATTACCATGTTGGACTGGGGAGTATTACCATGTTGGACTGGGGAGTATTACCATGTTGGACTGGGGAGTATTACCATGTTGGACTGGGGAGTATTACCATGTTGGACTGGGGAGTATTACCATGTTGGACTGGGGAGTATTACCATGTCGGACTGGGGAGGGTTACCATGTTGGACTGGGGAGTATTACCATGTCGGACTGGGGAGGGTTACCATGTTGGACTGGGGAGTATTACCATGTTGGACTGGGGAGTATTACCATGTCGGACTGGGGAGCATTACCGTGTTGGACTGGGGACTGGGGAGTATTACCGTGTTGGACTGGGGAGTATTACCATGTTGGACTGGGGAGTATTACCATGTCGGACTGGGGAGTATTACCATGTTGGACTGGGGAGTATTACCATGTTGGACTGGGGAGGGTTACCATGTTGGACTGGGGAGTATTACCATGTTGGACTGGGGAGTATTACCATGTTGGACTGGGGAGTATTACCATGTTGGACTGGGGAGTATTACCATGTTGGACTGGGGACTGGGGACTGGGGAGTATTACCGTGTTGGACTGGGTGGACTGGGGAGTATTACCGTGTTGGACTGGGGAGTGGGGACTGGGGAGTATTACCATGTTGTACTGGGTGGACTGGGGAGTATTACCATGTTGGACTGGGGAGTATTACCATGTTGGACTGGGGAGTATTACCATGTTGGACTGGGGAGTATTACCGTGTTGAACTGGGGAGTATTACCATGTTGGACTGGGGAGTATTACCATGTTGGACTGGGGAGTATTACCGTGTTGGACTGGGGAGTATTACCGTGTTGGACTGGGGAGTATTACCGTGTTGGACTGGGGAGTATTACCGTGTTGGACTGGGGAGTATTACCGTGTTGGACTGGGGAGTATTACCGTGTTGGACTGGGGAGTATTACCGTGTTGGACTGGGGAGTATTACCGTGTTGGACTGGGGAGTATTACCGTGTTGGACTGGGGAGTATTACCATGTTGGACTGGGGAGTATTACCATGTTGGACTGGGGAGTATTACCGTGTTGGACTGGGGACTGGGGAGTATTACCGTGTTGGACTGGGGACTGGGGAGTATTACCGTGTTGGACTGGGGAGTATTACCATGTTGGACTGGGGAGTATTACCATGTTGGACTGGGGAGTATTACCATGTTGGACTGGGGAGTATTACCGTGTTGGACTGGGGACTGGGGAGTATTACCGTGTTGGACTGGGGACTGGGGAGTATTACCATGTTGGACTGGGGAGTATTACCATGTTGGACTGGGGAGTATTACCATGTTGGACTGGGGAGTATTACCGTGTTGGACTGGGGAGTATTACCGTGCTGGACTGGGGAGTATTACCGTGTCGGACTGGGGAGTATTACCGTGTCGGACTGGGGAGTATTACCGTGTCGGACTGGGGAGTATTACCGTGTCGGACTGGGGAGTATTACCGTGTCGGACTGGGGAGTATTACCGTGTCGGACTGGGGAGTATTACCGTGTCGGACTGGGGAGTATTACCGTGTCGGACTGGGGAGTATTACCGTGTCGGACTGGGGAGTATTACCGTGTCGGACTGGGGAGTATTACCGTGTCGAACTGGGGAGTATTACCGTGTTGGACTGGGGAGTATTACCGTGTTGGACTGGGGAGTATTACCCTGTTGGACTGGGGAGTATTACCATGTCGGACTGGGGAGTATTACCATGTCGGACTGGGGAGTATTACCATGTCGGACTGGGGAGTATTACCATGATGGACTGGGGAGGATTACCATGTTGGACTGGGGAGTATTACCATGTTGGACTGGGGAGTATTACCATGTTGGACTGGGGAGTATTACCATGTTGGACTGGGGAGTATTACCATGTTGGACCTGGGGAGTATTACCATGTTGGACTGGGGACTGGGGAGTATTACCATGTTGGACTGGGGAGTATTACCATGTTGGACTGGGGAGTATTACCATG
>NW_026602566.1:0-14865 GCF_029448725.1 Salvelinus fontinalis
TACTGTCAACCTCCTGGGTACGTACTGTCAACCTCCTGGGTACGCACTGTCAACCTCCTGGGTACGCACTGTCAACCTCCTGGGTACGTACTGTCAACCTCCTGGGTACGTACTGTCAACCTCCTGGGTATGTACTGTCAACCTCCTGGGTACGCACTGTCAACCTCCTGGGTAAACACGGTCAACCTCCTGGGTTAACACTGTCAACCTCCTGGGTACGCACTGTCATCCTCCTGGGTACGTACTGTCAACCTCCTGGGTACGTACTGTCAACCTCCTGGGTAAACACGGTCAACCTCCTGGGTAAACACTGTCAACCTCCTGGGTAAACACGGTCAACCTCCTGGGTACGTACTGTCAACCTCCTGGGTACGTACTGTCAACCTCCTGGGTACAAACTGTCAACCTCCTGGGTACGTACTGTCAACCTCCTGGGTACGTACTGTCAACCTCCTGGGTATGCACTGTCAACCTCCTGGGTAAACACGGTCAACCTCCTGGGTAAACACTGTCAACCTCCTGGGTACGCACTGTCATCCTCCTGGGTATGTACTTTCAACCTCCTGGGTACGTACTGTCAACCTCCTGGGTAAACACGGTCAACCTCCTGGGTAAACACTGTCAACCTCCTGGGTAAACACGGTCAACCTCCTGGGTAAACACGGTCAACCTCCTGGGTACGCACTGTCAACCTCCTGGGTACGTACTGTCAACCTCCTGGGTACGCACTGTCAACCTCCTGTCATCCTCCTGGTTATGCACTGTCAACCTCTTGGGTACGTACTGTCAACCTCCTGTCATCCTCCTGGTTATGCACTGTCAACCTCCTGGGTACGTACTGTCAACCTCCTGGGTACGTACTGTCAACCTCCTGGGTACGCACTGTCAACCTCCTGGGTACGCACTGTCAACCTCCTGGGTACGCACTGTCAACCTCCTGGGTACGCACTGTCAACCTCCTGGGTATGCACTGTCAACCTCCTGGGTAAACACGGTCAACCTCCTGGGTAAACACTGTTAACCTCCTGGGTACGTACTGTCAACCTCTTGGGTACGTACTGTCAACCTCCTGGGTACGTACTGTTAACCTCCTGGGTACGCACTGTCAACCTCCTGGGTACGCACTGTCAACCTCCTGGGTACGCACTGTTAACCTCCTGGGTACGCACTGTCAACCTCCTGGGTACGCACTGTCAACCTCCTGGGTACGTACTGTCAACCTCCTGGGTACGTACTGTCAACCTCCTGGGTACGCACTGTCAACCTCCTGGGTACGTACTGTCAACCTCCTGGGTACGCACTGTCATCCTCCTGGGTACGTACTGTCAACCTCCTGGGTACGCACTGTCAACCTCCTGGGTACGTACTGTCAACCTCCTGGGTACGCACTGTTAACCTCCTGGGTACGCACTGTCAACCTCCTGGGTACGTACTGTCAACCTCCTGGGTACGTACTGTCAACCTCCTGGGTACGCACTGTCAACCTCCTGGGTACGCACTGTCAACCTCCTGGGTACGCACTGTCAACCTCCTGGGTACGTACTGTCAACCTCCTGGGTACGTACTGTCAACCTCCTGGGTACGTACTGTCAACCTCCTGGGTACGCACTGTTAACCTCCTGGGTACGTACTGTCAACCTCGTGGGTACGCACTGTCAACCTCCTGGGTACGTACTGTCAACCTCCTGGGTAAACACTGTTAACCTCCTGGGTACGTACTGTCAACCTCCTGGGTACGCGCTGTCAACCTCCTGGGTACGCGCTGTCTACCTCCTGGGTACGCGCTGTCTACCTCCTGGGTACGTGCTGTCTACCTCCTGGGTACGTACTGTCAACCTCCTGGGTACGTACTGTCAACCTCCTGGGTACGCACTGTCAACCTCCTGGGTACGTACTGTCAACCTCCTGGGTACCCACTGTCAACCTCCTGGGTACGTACTGTCAACTTCCTGGGTACGTACTCTCAACCTCCTGGGTACGCACTGTCAACCTCCTGGGTACGCACTGTCAACCTCCTGTATGCACTGTCAACCTCCTGTATGCACTGTCAACCCCTGTCATCCTCCTGGGTATGCACTGTCAACCTCCTGGGTACACGCTCCTGGGTACCGTACCTTCCAGATATAATGAAAAATTGGCGGCAATACCGTCCAGAATACTGTTCCTTCCAGATACAGTACCTTCCAGATACCGTACCTTCCAGATACCGTACCTTCCAGATACCGTACCTTCCAGATACCGTACCATCCAGATACCGTACCATCCAGATACCGTACCATCCAGATACCGTACCTTCCAGATACCGTACCTTCCAGATACCGTACCTTCCAGATACCGTACCTTCCAGATACCGTACCTTCCAGATACCGTACCTTCCAGATACCGTACCTTCCAGATACCGTACCTTCCAGATACCGTACCTTCCAGATACCGTACCTTCCAGATACCGTACCATCCAGATACCGTACCATCCAGATACCGTACCATCCAGATACCGTACCTTCCAGATACCGTACCATCCAGATACCGTACCTTCCAGATACCGTACCTTCCAGAACCGTCCAGATACCGTACCATCCAGATACCGTACCATCCAGATTCCGTACCATCCAGATACCGTACCATCCAGATACCGTACCTTCCAGATACCGTACCATCCAGAACCATCCAGACACCGTACCATCCAGACACCGTACCATCCAGATACCGTACCTTCCAGATACCGTACCTTACAGATACCGTACCTTCCAGACACCGTACCATACAGACACCGTACCATCCAGACACCGTACCTTCCAGACACCGTACCATACAGACACCGTACCATCCAGACACCGTACCATCCAGATACCGTACCATCCAGATACCGTACCTTCCAGACACCGTACCTTCCAGACACCGTACCATCCAGACACCGTACCATCCAGATACCGTACCATACAGATACCGTACCTTCCAGACACCGTACCATCCAGATACCGTACCATCCAGATACCGTACCTTCCAGACACCGTACCTTCCAGACACCGTACCATCCAGACACCGTACCTTCCAGATACCGTACCTTCCAGATACCGTACCTTCCAGATACCGTACCTTCCAGATACCGTACCTTCCAGATACCGTACCTTCCAGATACCGTACCTTCCAGATACCGTACCTTCCAGACACCGTACCTTCCAGATACCGTACCTTCCAGATACCGTACCATCCAGATACCGTACCTTACAGATACCGTACCATACAGATACCGTACCTTCCAGATACCGTACCATCCAGACACCGTACCATCCAGATACCGTACCATCCAGATACCGTACCATCCAGATACCGTACCTTACAGATACCGTACCTTACAGATACCGTACCTTCCAGACACCGTACCATACAGACACCGTACCATCCAGACACCGTACCATCCAGACACCGTACCATCCAGACACCGTACCTTCCAGACACCGTACCTTCCAGATACCGTACCATACAGATACCGTACCATACAGATACCGTACCATCCAGATACCGTACCATCCAGATACCGTACCTTCCAGATACCGTACCTTCCAGATACCGTACCTTCCAGATACCGTACCTTCCAGACACCGTACCTTCCAGATACCGTACCTTCCAGATACCGTACCTTCCAGATACCGTACCTTCCAGATACCGTACCTTCCAGATACCGTACCTTCCAGATACCGTACCTTCCAGACACCGTACCTTCCAGATACCGTACCTTCCAGATACCGTACCATCCAGATACCGTACCTTACAGATACCGTACCATACAGATACCGTACCTTCCAGATACCGTACCATCCAGACACCGTACCATCCAGATACCGTACCATCCAGATACCGTACCTTCCAGATACCGTACCATCCAGAACCATCCAGATACCGTACCTTCCAGATACCGTACCATCCAGATACCGTACCATCCAGATACCGTACCTTCCAGATACCGTACCTTCCAGATACCGTACCTTCCAGATACCGTACCTTCCAGATACCGTACCTTCCAGATACCGTACCATCCAGATACCGTACCATCCAGATACCGTACCATCCAGATACCGTACCTTCCAGATACCGTACCATCCAGACACCGTACCTTCCAGACACCGTACCTTCCAGATACCGTACCATACAGATACCGTACCATCCAGATACCGTACCATCCAGATACCGTACCATCCAGATACCGTACCATCCAGAACCATCCAGATACCGTACCTTCCAGACACCGTACCTTCCAGATACCGTACCTTCCAGATACCGTACCTTCCAGATACCGTACCTTCCAGATACCGTACCTTCCAGATACCGTACCTTCCAGATACCGTACCTTCCAGATACCGTACCTTCCAGATACCGTACCTTCCAGATACCGTACCTTCCAGATACCGTACCTTCCAGATACCGTACCATCCAGATACCGTACCATCCAGATACCGTACCTTCCAGATACCGTACCATCCAGATACCGTACCTTCCAGATACCGTACCTTCCAGAACCATCCAGATACCGTACCTTCCAGAACCATCCAGATACTGTACCTTCCAGAACCTTCCAGATACTGTACCTTCCAGATACCGTACCTTCCAGAACCATCCAGATACCGTACCTTCCAGAACCATCCAGATACCGTACCATCCAGATACCGTACCTTCCAGAACCATCCAGATACCGTACCTTCCAGAACCGTCCAGATACCGTACCATCCAGATACCGTACCTTCCAGATACCGTACCTTCCAGAACCATCCAGATACCGTACCTTCCAGAACCATCCAGATACCGTACCTTCCAGAACCATCCAGATACCGTACCTTCCAGTTATAATGAAAAGTTGGCGACATGCTTAAGTTGACAGGTTTTCATATTTGTTTTAAAGGTGTAATACACCCACCAAATGTATTTAAAAAATGTATACCCCCTTTTTCTCCACAATTTCGTGGTATCCGATTGGTAGTTAGTAGTGTCTCATCTCTGCAACTCCCGTACGGACTTGGCAGAGGCGATGCGGGAGTCACTCGGGAGGCTTCTCACACACTTCTAATATGACAAATCTGAGACAGCTTCCCTTAATCTGCCTCGAGGTCTAACCCCTGACTTCTCTAACCCCTAACAGACCAGTGATTTCCCATCATCTCGAGGCCAGGATAGCGGAGGCCCTGCCCTTGCTGCTAACCAGGTACACATACACAACATACACCAAATCCCATAAGGACCCCTACACCCTAAAGCACGTGGCCATCTCAGGTGTTTGGGTTAGGGGGATTAGCTCCACCTTGCACTCTGATAAGCTTGGTGGAAGTTTTAACATATTGCTTAGAATCATCAAATCCTCTCAGGCCTCCACAAGTGGTGTAGGATCTAGGAGTCCATTTAGGACTGGGTAACACCATAGGGTCAAGAGGTCCATTTAGGACTGGGTAACACCATAGGGTCTAGGGGTCCATTTAGGACTGGGTAACACCATAGGGTCTAGGGGTCCATTTAGGACTGGGTAACACCATAGGGTCTTGGAGTCCATTTAGGACTGGGTAACACCATAGGGTCTAGAGGTCCATTTAGGACTGGGTAACACCATAGGGTCTAGAGGTCCATTTAGGACTGGGTAACACCATAGGGTCTAGAGGTCCATTTAGGACTGGGTAACACCATAGGGTCTAGGGGTCCATTTAGGACTGGGTAACACCATAGGGTCTAGAGGTCCATTTAGGACTGGGTAACACCATAGGGTCTAGGGGTCCATTTAGGACTGGGTAACACCATAGGGTCTAGGGGTCCATTTAGGACTGGGTAACACCATAGGGTCTTGGAGTCCATTTAGGACTGGGTAACACCATAGGGTCTAGAGGTCCATTTAGGACTGGGTAACACCATAGGGTCTAGAGGTCCATTTAGGACTGGGTAACACCATAGGGTCTAGAGGTCCATTTAGGACTGGGTAACACCATAGGGTCTAGAGGTCCATTTAGGACTGGGTAACACCATAGGGTCTAGGGGTCCATTTAGGACTGGGTAACACCATAGGGTCTAGGGGTCCATTTAGGACTGGGTAACACCATAGGGTCTAGGGGTCCATTTAGGACTGGGTAACACCATAGGGTCTAGGGGTCCATTTAGCACTGGGTAACACCATAGAGTCTAGAGGTCCATTTAGGACTGGGTAACACCATAGGGTCTTGGAGTCCATTTAGGACTGGGTAACACCATAGGGTCTAGGGGTCCATTTAGGACTGGGTAACACCATAGGGTCTAGAGGTCCATTTAGGACTGGGTAACACCATAGGGTCTAGAGGTCCATTTAGGACTGGGTAACACCATAGGGTCTAGGGGTCCATTTAGGACTGGGTAACACCATAGGGTCTAGAGGTCCATTTAGGACTGGGTAACACCATAGGGTCTAGAGGTCCATTTAGGACTGGGTAACACCATAGGGTCTAGAGGTCCAGGGTTTATTATGGATCCCCATTAGTTCCTGCCAAGGCAGCAGCTACTCTTCCTGGGGTTTATTATGGATCCTCATTAGTTCCTGCCAAGGCAGCAGCTACTCTTCCTGGGGTTTATTATGGATCCCCATTAGTTCCTGCCAAGGCAGCAGCTACTCTTCCTGGGGTTTATTATGGATCCCCATTAGTTCCTGCCAAGGCAGCATCTACTCTTCCTGGGGTTTATTATGGATCCCAATTAGTTCCTGCCAAGGCAGCAGCTACTCTTCCTGGGGTTTATTATGGATCCCCATTAGTACCTGCCAAGGCAGCAGCTACCCTTCCTGGGGTTTATTATGGATCCCCATTAGTACCTGCAAAGGCAGCAGCTACCCTTCCTGGGGTTTATTATGGATCCCCATTAGTTCCTGCCAAGGCAGCAGCTACTCTTCCTGGGGTTTATTATAGATCCCCATTAGTTCCTGCCAAGGCAGCAGCTACTCTTCCTGGGGTTTATTATGGATCCCCATTAGTTCCTGCCAAGGCAGCAGCTACTCTTCCTGGGGTTTATTATGGATCCCCATTAGTTCCTGCCAAGGCAGCAGCTACTCTTCCTGGGGTTTATTATGGATCCCCATTAGTCCCTGCCAAGGCAGCAGCTACTCTTCCTGGGGTTTATTATGGATCCCCATTAGTTCCTGCCAAGGCAGCATCTACTCTTCCTGGGGTTTATTATGGATCCCCATTAGTTCCTGCCAAAGCAGCAGCTACTCTTCCTGGGGTTTATTATGGATCTCCATTAGTTCCTGTCAAGGCAGCATCTACTCTTCCTGGGGTTTATTATGGATCCCCATTAGTTCCTGCCAAAGCAGCAGCTACTCTTCCTGGGGTTTATTATAGATCCCCATTAGTCCTGCCAAGGCAGCAGCTACTCTTCCTGGGGTTTATTATGGATCTCCATTAGTTCCTGTCAAGGCAGCAGCTACTCTTCCTGGGGTTTATTATGGATCCCCATTAGTTCCTGCCAAGGCAGCAGCTACTCTTCCTGGGGTTTATTATGGATCCCCATTAGTTCCTGCCAAGGCAGCAGCTACTCTTCCTGGGGTTTATTATGGATCCCCATTAGTTCCTGCCAAGGCAGCAGCTACTCTTCCTGGGGTTTATTATGGATCCCCATTAGTTCCTGCCAAGGCACTAGCTACTCTTCCTGGGGTTTATTATGGATCCCCATTAGTTCCTGCCAAGGCAGCAGCTACTCTTCCTGGGGTTTATTATGGATCCCCATTAGTTCCTGTCAAGGCAGCTGCTACTCTTCCTGGGGTTTATTATGGATCCCCATTAGTTCCTGCCAAGGCAGCAGCTACTCTTCCTGGGGTTTATTATGGATCCACATTAGTTCCTGTCAAGGCAGAATCTAATCAAAATGTGGAAAAAGTGAAGGGGTATGAATACTTTCCGAATGACAGTTCAGCTTGTCAACACTTCTTACAAAAAAACAAGTAGTGATGAAGTCAATCTCTCCTCCACTTTGAGCCATGAGAGATGTACATGCATATCAACTCTCTGTGTACATGTAAGGGCCAGCCTCATAATGTGTGTGTGTGTGGTGTGTGGTGTGTGTGTGTGTGTGTTCAGGGTAATGGAGGCGGTGCGGAGACAGATGGTGGAGTGTGACTTCAGTCCAGAGTTTCTCCAGAAACTTCAAGGTTTCTACCAGACCCTCCCTCTACCCCCCAGCTGCATCTCTCTGAGAAACAGGTACAGACCCTCCCCCCTACCCCCCAGCTGCATCGCTCTGAGAAACAGGTACAGACCCTCCCCCCTACCCCCCAGCTGCATCGCTTTGAGAAACAGGTACAGACCCTCCCCCCTACCTCCCAGCTGCATCGCTCTGAGAAACAGGTACAGACCCTCCCCCCTACCCCTCAGCTGCATCGCTCTGAGAAACAGGTACAGACCCTCCCCCCTACCTCCCAGCTGCATCGCTCTGAGAAACAGGTACAGACCCTCCCCCTTACCTCCCAGCTGCATCGCTCTGAGAAACAGGTACAGACCCTCCCCCTACCTCCCAGCTGCATCGCTCTGAGAAACAGGTACAGACCCTCCCCCTACCTCCCAGCTGCATCTCTCTGAGAAACAGGTACAGACCCTCCCCCCTACCCCCCAGCTGCATCGCTCTGAGAAACAGGTACAGACCCTCCCCCTACCTCCCAGCTGCATCGCTCTGAGAAACAGGTACAGACCCTCCCCCCTACCTCCCAGCTGCATCTCTCTGAGAAACAGGTACAGACCCTCCCCCTTACCTCCCAGCTGCATCGCTCTGAGAAACAGGTACAGACCCTCCCCCCTACCTCCCAGCTGCATCGCTCTGAGAAACAGGTACAGACCCTCCCCCCTACCTCCCAGCTGCATCGCTCTGAGAAACAGGTACAGACCCTCCCCCCTACCTCCCAGCTGCATCGCTCTGAGAAACAGGTACAGACCCTCCCCCCTACCCCCCAGCTGCATCGCTCTGAGAAACAGGTACAGACCCTCCCCCTACCTCCCAGCTGCATCGCTCTGAGAAACAGGTACAGACCCTCCCCCCTACCTCCCAGCTGCATCTCTCTGAGAAACAGGTACAGACCCTCCCCCTTACCTCCCAGCTGCATCGCTCTGAGAAACAGGTACAGACCCTCCCCCCTACCTCCCAGCTGCATCGCTCTGAGAAACAGGTACAGACCCTCCCCCTACCTCCCAGCTGCATCGCTCTGAGAAACAGGTACAGACCCTCCCCCCTACCCCCCAGCTGCATCGCTCTGAGAAACAGGTACAGACCCTCCCCCTACCTCCCAGCTGCATCGCTCTGAGAAACAGGTACAGACCCTCCCCCCTACCTCCCAGCTGCATCGCTCTGAGAAACAGGTACAGACCTCCCCCTTACCTCCCAGCTGCATCGCTCTGAGAAACAGGTACAGACCCTCCCCCCTACCCCCCAGCTGCATCGCTCTGAGAAACAGGTACAGACCCTCCCCCCTACCCCCCAGCTGCATCGCTCTGAGAAACAGGTACAGACCCTCCCCCCCTACTCCCCAGCAACCCTACAGGACTGCTGGTGTCAGTGTTAAAGGGACAGGACGTTAATGTGTTTCCAGGCTGTGTGTTCTCCCCTGGTCAGACGTCCTGCCGGTCTCAGTGTTAAAGGGACAGGACGTTAATGTGTTCCAGGCTGTGTGTTCTACTCCTGGTCAGACGTCCTGCTGGTCTCAGTGTTAAAGGGACAGGACGTTAATGTGTTCCAGGCTGTGTGTTCTCCCCTGGTCAGACGTCCTGCTGGTCTCAGTGTTAAAGGGACAGGACGTTAATGTGTTCCAGGCTGTGTGTTCTCCCCTGGTCAGACGTCCTGCCGGTCTCAGTGTTAAAGGGGCAGGACGTTAATGTGTTCCAGGCTGTGTGTTCTCCCCTGGTCAGACGTCCTGCCGGTCTCAGTGTTAAAGGGACAGGACGTTAATGTGTTCCAGGCTGTGTGTTCTCCCCTGGTCAGACGTCCTGCCGGTCTCAGTGTTAAAGGGACAGGACGTTAATGTGTTCCAGGCTGTGTGTTCTCCCCTGGTCAGACGTCCTGCTGGTCTCAGTGTTAAAGGGACAGGACGTTAATGTGTTCCAGGCTGTGTGTTCTCCTCCTGGTCAGACGTCCTGCCGGTCTCAGTGTTAAAGGGACAGGACGTTAATGTGTTCCAGGCTGTGTGTTCTCCTCCTGGTCAGACGTCCTGCCGGTCTCAGTGTTAAAGGGACAGGACGTTAATGTGTTTCCAGGCTGTGTGTTCTCCCCTGGTCAGACGTCCTGCCGGTCTCAGTGTTAAAGGGACAGGACGTTAATGTGTTCCAGGCTGTGTGTTCTCCCCTGGTCAGACGTCCTGCCGTTCTCAGTGTTAAAGGGACAGGACGTTAATGTGTTCCAGGCTGTGTGTTCTCCCCTGGTCAGACGTCCTGCCGGTCTCAGTGTTAAAGGGACAGGACGTTAATGTGTTCTAGGCTGTGTGTTCTCCCCTGGTCAGACGTCCTGCCGGTCTCAGTGTTAAAGGGACAGGACGTTAATGTGTTCCAGGCTGTGTGTTCTCCCCTGGCCAGACGTCCTGCCGGTCTCAGTGTTAAAGGGGCAGGACGTTAATGTGTTCCAGGCTGTGTGTTCTCCCCTGGTCAGACGTCCTGCTGGTCTCCGTGTTAAAGGGACAGGACGTTAATGTGTTCCAGGCTGTGTGTTCTCCCCTGGTCAGACGTCCTGCTGGTCTCAGTGTTAAAGGGACAGGACGTTAATGTGTTCCAGGCTGTGTGTTCTCCTCCTGGTCAGACGTCCTGCTGGTCTCAGTGTTAAAGGGACAGGACGTTAATGTGTTTCCAGGCTGTGTGTTCTCCTCCTGGTCAGACGTCCTGCCGGTCTCAGTGTTAAAGGGGCAGGACGTTAATGTGTTCCAGGCTGTGTGTTCTCCCCTGGTCAGACGTCCTGCTGGTCTCCGTGTTAAAGGGGCAGAACGTTAATGTGTTCCAGGCTGTGTGTTCTCCCCTGGTCAGACGTCCTGCCGGTCTCAGTGTTAAAGGGACAGGACGTTAATGTGTTCCAGGCTGTGTGTTCTCCCCTGGTCAGACGTCCTGCTGGTCTCCGTGTTAAAGGGACAGGACGTTAATGTGTTCCAGGCTGTGTGTTCTCCCCTGGTCAGACGTCCTGCTGGTCTCCGTGTTAAAGGGGCAGAACGTTAATGTGTTCCAGGCTGTGTGTTCTCCCCTGGTCAGACGTCCTGCCGGTCTCAGTGTTAAAGGGGCAGAACGTTAATGTGTTCCAGGCTGTGTGTTCTCCCCTGGTCAGACGTCCTGCTGGTCTCAGTGTTAAAGGGGCAGGACGTTAATGTGTTCCAGGCTGTGTGTTCTCCCCTGGTCAGACGTCCTGCTGGTCTCAGTGTTAAAGGGGCAGGACGTTAATGTGTTCCAGGCTGTGTGTTCTCCCCTGGTCAGACTTCCTGCCGGTCTCAGTGTTAAAGGGGCAGGACGTTAATGTGTTTCCAGGCTGTGTGTTCTCCCCTGGTCAGACGTCCTGCTGGTCTCCGTGTTAAAGGGACAGGACGTTAATGTGTTCCAGGCTGTGTGTTCTCCCCTGGTCAGACGTCCTGCTGGTCTCCGTGTTAAAGGGGCAGAACGTTAATGTGTTCCAGGCTGTGTGTTCTCCCCTGGTCAGACGTCCTGCCGGTCTCAGTGTTAAAGGGGCAGGACGTTAATGTGTTCCAGGCTGTGTGTTCTCCCCTGGTCAGACGTCCTGCTGGTCTCCGTGTTAAAGGGGCAGAACGTGACGGGGATCCGACCGGGAAAAGGGAAGAGGGAAACGCTGACTGAATCGGCTGCTGTTGTCCTGCTGAGAGCGGAGAAATTACAGCGACTCAAGAGGTATTTACCACCACAATGAATACACGCAGTCAACTGGTGCACTAGGTCATATATACATATATACTCTCTCTATATATACGGGACAGGACGTTAATACCTGCTGAGAGCGGAGAAATTACAGCGACTCAAGAGGTATTTACCACCACAATGAATAGCTGCAGTCAACTGGTGCACTAGGTCATATATACATATATACTCTCTCTACATATACGGGACAGGACGTTAATACCTGCTGAGAGCGGAGAAATTACAGCGACTCAAGAGGTATTTACCACCACAATGAATACACGCAGTCAACTGGTGCACTAGGTCATATATACATATATACTCTCTCTATATATACGGGACAGGACGTTAATACCTGCTGAGAGCTGAGAAATTACAGCGACTCAAGAGGTATTTACCACCACAATGAATACACGCAGTCAACTGGTGCACTAGGTCATATATACATATATACTCTCTCTACATATACGGGACAGGACGTTAATACCTGCTGAGAGCTGAGAAATTACAGCGACTCAAGAGGTATTTACCACCACAATGAATACACGCAGTCAACTGGTGCACTAGGTCATATATACATATATACTCTCTCTATATATACGGGACAGGACGTTAATACCTGCTGAGAGCTGAGAAATTACAGCGACTCAAGAGGTATTTACCACCACAATGAATACACGCAGTCAACTGGTGCACTAGGTCATATATACATATATACTCTCTCTACATATACGGGACAGGACGTTAATACCTGCTGAGAGCGGAGAAATTACAGCGACTCAAGAGGTATTTACCACCACAATGAATACACGCAGTCAACTGGTGCACTAGGTCATATATACATATATACTCTCTCTACATATACGGGACAGGACGTTAATACCTGCTGAGAGCTGAGAAATTACAGCGACTCAAGAGGTATTTACCACCACAATGAATAGCTGCAGTCAACTGGTGCACTAGGTCATATATACATATATACTCTCTCTACATATACGGGACAGGACGTTAATACCTGCTGAGAGCGGAGAAATTACAGCGACTCAAGAGGTATTTACCACCACAATGAATAGCTGCAGTCAACTGGTGCACTAGGTCATATATACATATATACTCTCTCTACATATACGGGACAGGACGTTAATACCTGCTGAGAGCGGAGAAATTACAGCGACTCAAGAGGTATTTACCACCACAATGAATAGCTGCAGTCAACTGGTGCACTAGGTCATATATACATATATACTCTCTCTATATATACGGGACAGGACGTTAATACCTGCTGAGAGCGGAGAAATTACAGCGACTCAAGAGGTATTTACCACCACAATGAATAGCTGCAGTCAACTGGTGCACTAGGTCATATATACATATATACTCTCTCTATATATACGGGACAGGACGTTAATACCTGCTGAGAGCGGAGAAATTACAGCGACTCAAGAGGTATTTACCACCACAATGAATACACGCAGTCAACTGGTGCACTAGGTCATATATACATATATACTCTCTCTATATATACGGGACAGGACGTTAATACCTGCTGAGAGCGGAGAAATTACAGCGACTCAAGAGGTATTTACCACCACAATGAATACACGCAGTCAACTGGTGCACTAGGTCATATATACATATATACTCTCTCTACATATACGGGACAGGACGTTAATACCTGCTGAGAGCGGAGAAATTACAGCGACTCAAGAGGTATTTACCACCACAATGAATAGCTGCAGTCAACTGGTGCACTAGGTCATATATACATATATACTCTCTCTACATATACGGGACAGGACGTTAATACCTGCTGAGAGCGGAGAAATTACAGCGACTCAAGAGGTATTTACCACCACAATGAATAGCTGCAGTCAACTGGTGCACTAGGTCATATATACATATATACTCTCTCTACATATACGGGACAGGACGTTAATACCTGCTGAGAGCGGAGAAATTACAGCGACTCAAGAGGTATTTACCACCACAATGAATACACGCAGTCAACTGGTGCACTAGGTCATATATACATATATACTCTCTCTACATATACGGGACAGGACGTTAATACCTGCTGAGAGCGGAGAAATTACAGCGACTCAAGAGGTATTTACCACCACAATGAATACACGCAGTCAACTGGTGCACTAGGTCATATATACATATATACTCTCTCTACATATACGGGACAGGACGTTAATACCTGCTGAGAGCTGAGAAATTACAGCGACTCAAGAGGTATTTACCACCACAATGAATAGCTGCAGTCAACTGGTGCACTAGGTCATATATACATATATACTCTCTCTACATATACGGGACAGGACGTTAATACCTGCTGAGAGCGGAGAAATTACAGCGACTCAAGAGGTATTTACCACCACAATGAATAGCTGCAGTCAACTGGTGCACTAGGTCATATATACATATATACTCTCTCTATATATACGGGACAGGACGTTAATACCTGCTGAGAGCGGAGAAATTACAGCGACTCAAGAGGTATTTACCACCACAATGAATAGCTGCAGTCAACTGGTGCACTAGGTCATATATACATATATACTCTCTCTACATATACGGGACAGGACGTTAATACCTGCTGAGAGCTGAGAAATTACAGCGACTCAAGAGGTATTTACCACCACAATGAATACACGCAGTCAACTGGTGCACTAGGTCATATATACATATATACTCTCTCTACATATACGGGACAGGACGTTAATACCTGCTGAGAGCGGAGAAATTACAGCGACTCAAGAGGTATTTACCACCACAATGAATAGCTGCAGTCAACTGGTGCACTAGGTCATATATACATATATACTCTCTCTACATATACGGGACAGGACGTTAATACCTGCTGAGAGCTGAGAAATTACAGCGACTCAAGAGGTATTTACCACCACAATGAATAGCTGCAGTCAACTGGTGCACTAGGTCATATATACATATATACTCTCTCTACATATACGGGACAGGACGTTAATACCTGCTGAGA
>NW_026602567.1:0-14765 GCF_029448725.1 Salvelinus fontinalis
AACTGGTGATTGGTGGCAGTCAGTTGTGAAAGACAAATTGGAATTCGTAACATATCATACGTTTAGTAAAATCTTAACATATTGTACATTTTGCTCATTCGTAATGTATAGTACGTTTTGGAAATTCGTAACATAATACGAATTGTAATTCATAACATCTCATACGAAATGGATGATGGACATTCCCAAATAATACATACAATATGAAACGTAACATATCATACGAAATGGAGTATCTTCGATATACATACAGAATAATATGAAATGCTCTGACTACAGGTTGGGTCACAGAGAAAGAATGGAGGAGTTGAGGAGAGGATATTTTGTCCAACCGATATTTTCCCTTTGAACCTGTGTTTCAAACCTGCAACTCTCCGTTTTCCAGGCCAAATGTAGAAGAACTATGGCAAAATTAATTTCATGCCGAAACCCGGGATCGAACCAGGGACATTTAGATCTTCAGTCTAACGCTCTCCCAACTGAGCTATTTCGGCTGCTCTGCACAATTATAGCCAGGTGTGTGGTTGGCTGTCTGGTGTATTCAGTTGACTAGGATCAGGAACATTTTCTATTCATCTTTCTCCAACAGCGAATGACAAATGCCCCACATGGATGGAATAATCACGCACACGTTCTTTTTCAAACTTCTAGAAAGACAATGCTTCCACCTGCTGGTCCCCTGACAAACTCACACATACTTTTAGTTAGCATTTTTGTTGAAATTAGGCTAACCTTTTACTGACGACAGGTACGAAAATGAGCCTCAGTTAATCGGGAGTCTTCTTGCTAACAGACACAGGCTCTCAATGTGTAGTGGAACTTCTAGAAGCACTCAGATAAAATGACCTGTTATTTCATCCGCTGTCCATGAGTAAGTGGTAGTGAACACATCAAATTTGCACTTACCCTTCAGGATGACGCAATATTAATGTGGTCTAACTGACCCATTCATTCTTTATAATTGATATATTATATAAGTTATAGTATTGCTCACAAACACAATTTTAACAAATTCTTTGAAAACAAAGTTCTCCTTTTATTTTGTTGAATCATAACTACGTAGGTATCATTTCTATTGCATAAAGGCTTTTAATGTAGCATTTTTAATTTGTGTTTTTCCTTCGCAGAATTGTCCACACTTAAAATTACTTAGCAGAGGATGGTTTCGATCCAGCGACCTCTGGGTTATTGGCCCAGCACGCTTCCGCTGCGCCACTCTGCTATCTGGTGATTGGTGGGAGTCAGTTGTGAAAGACAAATTGGAATTCGTAACATATCATACGTTTAGTAAAATCTTAACATATTGTACATTTTGCCCTATTCGTAATGTATAGTACGTTTTGGAAATTCGTAACATCATACGAATTGTAATTCATAACATCTCATAAGAAATGGATGATGGACATTCCCAAATAATACATACAATATGAAACGTAACATATCATACTAAATGGAGTATCTTCGATATACATACAGAATAATATGAAATGCTCTGACTACAGGTTGGGTCACAGAGAAAGAATGGAGGAGTTGAGGAGAGGATATTTTGTCCAACCGATATTTTCCCTTTGAACATGTGTTTTAAACCTGCAACTCTCCGTTTTCCAGGCTAAATGTAGAAGAACTCTGGCAAAATTAACTTCCTGCCGAAACCCGGGATCGAACCAGGGACATTTAGATCTTCAGTCTAACGCTCTCCCAACTGAGCTATTTTGGCTGCTCTGCACAATTATAGCCAGGTGTGTGGTTGGCTGTCTGGTGTATTCAGTTGACTAGGATCAGGAATATTTTCTATTCATCTTTCTCCAACAGCGAGTGACAAATGCCCCACATGGATGGAATAATCACGCACACGTTCTTTTTCAAACTTCTAGAAAGACAATGCTTCCACCTGCTGGTCCCCTGACAAACTCACACATACTTTTAGTTGGAATTTTTGTTGAAATTAGGCTAACCTTTTACTGACGACAGGTACGAAAATGAGCCTCAGTTAATCGGGAGTCTTCTTGCTAACAGACACAGGCTCTCAATGTGTAGTGGAACTTCTAGAAGCACTCAGATAAAATGACCTGTTATTTCATCCGCTGTCCATGAGTAAGTGGTAGTGAACACATCAAATGTGCACTTACCCTTCAGGATGACGCAATATTAATGTGGTCTAACTGACCCATTCATTCTTTATAATTGATATATTATATAAGTTATAGTATTGCTCACAAACACAATTTTAACACATTCTTTGAAAACAAAGTTCTGCTTTTATTTTGTTGAATCATAACTACGTAGGTATCATTTCTATTGCGTAAAGGCTTTTAATGTAGCATTTTTAATTTGTGTTTTTCCTTCGCAGAATTGTCCACACTTAAAATTACTTAGCAGAGGATGGTTTCGATCCATCGACCTCTGGGTTATGGGCCCAGCACGCTTCCGCTGCGCCACTCTGCTAACTGGTGATTGGTGGCAGTCAGTTGTGAAAGACAAATTGGAATTCGTAACATATCATACGTTTAGTAAAATCTTAACATATTGTACATTTTGCTCATTCGTAATGTATAGTACGTTTTGGAAATTCGTAACATAATACGAATTGTAATTCATAACATCTCATACGAAATGGATGATGGACATTCCCAAATAATACATACAATATGAAACGTAACATATCATACGAAATGGAGTATCTTCGATATACATACAGAATAATATGAAATGCTCTGACTACAGGTTGGGTCACAGAGAAAGAATGGAGGAGTTGAGGAGAGGATATTTTGTCCAACCGATATTTTCCCTTTGAACCTGTGTTTCAAACCTGCAACTCTCCGTTTTCCAGGCCAAATGTAGAAGAACTATGGCAAAATTAATTTCATGCCGAAACCCGGGATCGAACCAGGGACATTTAGATCTTCAGTCTAACGCTCTCCCAACTGAGCTATTTCGGCTGCTCTGCACAATTATAGCCAGGTGTGTGGTTGGCTGTCTGGTGTATTCAGTTGACTAGGATCAGGAACATTTTCTATTCATCTTTCTCCAACAGCGAATGACAAATGCCCCACATGGATGGAATAATCACGCACACGTTCTTTTTCAAACTTCTAGAAAGACAATGCTTCCACCTGCTGGTCCCCTGACAAACTCACACATACTTTTAGTTAGCATTTTTGTTGAAATTAGGCTAACCTTTTACTGACGACAGGTACGAAAATGAGCCTCAGTTAATCGGGAGTCTTCTTGCTAACAGACACAGGCTCTCAATGTGTAGTGGAACTTCTAGAAGCACTCAGATAAAATGACCTGTTATTTCATCCGCTGTCCATGAGTAAGTGGTAGTGAACACATCAAATTTGCACTTACCCTTCAGGATGACGCAATATTAATGTGGTCTAACTGACCCATTCATTCTTTATAATTGATATATTATATAAGTTATAGTATTGCTCACAAACACAATTTTAACAAATTCTTTGAAAACAAAGTTCTCCTTTTATTTTGTTGAATCATAACTACGTAGGTATCATTTCTATTGCATAAAGGCTTTTAATGTAGCATTTTTAATTTGTGTTTTTCCTTCGCAGAATTGTCCACACTTAAAATTACTTAGCAGAGGATGGTTTCGATCCAGCGACCTCTGGGTTATTGGCCCAGCACGCTTCCGCTGCGCCACTCTGCTATCTGGTGATTGGTGGGAGTCAGTTGTGAAAGACAAATTGGAATTCGTAACATATCATACGTTTAGTAAAATCTTAACATATTGTACATTTTGCCCTATTCGTAATGTATAGTACGTTTTGGAAATTCGTAACATCATACGAATTGTAATTCATAACATCTCATAAGAAATGGATGATGGACATTCCCAAATAATACATACAATATGAAACGTAACATATCATACTAAATGGAGTATCTTCGATATACATACAGAATAATATGAAATGCTCTGACTACAGGTTGGGTCACAGAGAAAGAATGGAGGAGTTGAGGAGAGGATATTTTGTCCAACCGATATTTTCCCTTTGAACATGTGTTTTAAACCTGCAACTCTCCGTTTTCCAGGCTAAATGTAGAAGAACTCTGGCAAAATTAACTTCCTGCCGAAACCCGGGATCGAACCAGGGACATTTAGATCTTCAGTCTAACGCTCTCCCAACTGAGCTATTTCGGCTGCTCTGCACAATTATAGCCAGGTGTGTGGTTGGCTGTCTGGTGTATTCAGTTGACTAGGATCAGGAATATTTTCTATTCATCTTTCTCCAACAGCGAGTGACAAATGCCCCACATGGATGGAATAATCACGCACACGTTCTTTTTCAAACTTCTAGAAAGACAATGCTTCCACCTGCTGGTCCCCTGACAAACTCACACATACTTTTAGTTGGAATTTTTGTTGAAATTAGGCTAACCTTTTACTGACGACAGGTACGAAAATGAGCCTCAGTTAATCGGGAGTCTTCTTGCTAACAGACACAGGCTCTCAATGTGTAGTGGAACTTCTAGAAGCACTCAGATAAAATGACCTGTTATTTCATCCGCTGTCCATGAGTAAGTGGTAGTGAACACATCAAATGTGCACTTACCCTTCAGGATGACGCAATATTAATGTGGTCTAACTGACCCATTCATTCTTTATAATTGATATATTATATAAGTTATAGTATTGCTCACAAACACAATTTTAACACATTCTTTGAAAACAAAGTTCTGCTTTTATTTTGTTGAATCATAACTACGTAGGTATCATTTCTATTGCATAAAGGCTTTTAATGTAGCATTTTTAATTTGTGTTTTTCCTTCGCAGAATTGTCCACACTTAAAATTACTTAGCAGAGGATGGTTTCGATCCATCGACCTCTGGGTTATGGGCCCAGCACGCTTCCGCTGCGCCACTCTGCTATCTGGTGATTGGTGGCAGTCAGTTGTGAAAGACAAATTGGAATTCGTAACATATCATACGTTTAGTAAAATCTTAACATATTGTACATTTTGCTCATTCGTAATGTATAGTACGTTTTGGAAATTCGTAACATCATACGAATTGTAATTCATAACATCTCATACGAAATGGATGATGGACATTCCCAAATAATACATACAATATGAAACGTAACATATCATACTAAATGGAGTATCTTCGATATACATACAGAATAATATGAAATGCTCTGACTACAGGTTGGGTCACAGAGAAAGAATGGAGGAGTTGAGGAGAGGATATTTTGTCCAACCGATATTTTCCCTTTGAACCTGTGTTTCAAACCTGCAACTCTCCGTTTTCCAGGCCAAATGTAGAAGAACTCTGGCAAAATTAATTTCATGCCGAAACCCGGGATCGAACCAGGGACATTTAGATCTTCAGTCTAACGCTCTCCCAACTGAGCTATTTCGGCTGCTCTGCACAATTATAGCCAGGTGTGTGGTTGGCTGTCTGGTGTATTCAGTTGACTAGGATCAGGAACATTTTCTATTCATCTTTCTCCAACAGCGAGTGACAAATGCCCCACATGGATGGAATAATCACGCACACGTTCTTTTTCAAACTTCTAGAAAGACAATGCTTCCACCTGCTGGTCCCCTGACAAACTCACACATACTTTTAGTTAGCATTTTTGTTGAAATTAGGCTAACCTTTTACTGACGACAGGTACGAAAATGAGCCTCAGTTAATCGGGAGTCTTCTTGCTAACAGACACAGGCTCTCAATGTGTAGTGGAACTTCTAGAAGCACTCAGATAAAATGACCTGTTATTTCATCCGCTGTCCATGAGTAAGTGGTAGTGAACACATCAAATTTGCACTTACCCTTCAGGATGACGCAATATTAATGTGGTCTAACTGACCCATTCATTCTTTATAATTGATATATTATATAAGTTATAGTATTGCTCACAAACACAATTTTAACAAATTCTTTGAAAACAAAGTTCTCCTTTTATTTTGATGAATCATAACTACGTAGGTATCATTTCTATTGCATAAAGGCTTTTAATGTAGCATTTTTAATTTGTGTTTTTCCTTCGCAGAATTGTCCACACTTAAAATTACTTAGCAGAGGATGGTTTCGATCCAGCGACCTCTGGGTTATGGGCCCAGCACGCTTCCGCTGCGCCACTCTGCTATCTGGTGATTGGTGGGAGTCAGTTGTGAAAGACAAATTGGAATTCGTAACATATCATACGTTTAGTAAAATCTTAACATATTGTACATTTTGCCCTATTCGTAATGTATAGTACGTTTTGGAAATTCGTAACATCATACGAATTGTAATTCATAACATCTCATACGAAATGGATGATGGACATTCCCAAATAATACATACAATATGAAACGTAACATATCATACTAAATGGAGTATCTTCGATATACATACAGAATAATATGAAATGCTCTGACTACAGGTTGGGTCACAGAGAAAGAATGGAGGAGTTGAGGAGAGGATATTTTGTCCAACCGATATTTTCCCTTTGAACCTGTGTTTCAAACCTGCAACTCTCCGTTTTCCAGGCCAAATGTAGAAGAACTCTGGCAAAATTAATTTCCTGCCGAAACCCGGGATCGAACCAGGGACATTTAGATCTTCAGTCTAACGCTCTCCCAACTGAGCTATTTCGGCTGCTCTGCAAAATTATAGCCAGGTGTGTGGTTGGCTGTCTGGTGTATTCAGTTGACTAGGATCAGGAATATTTTCTATTCATCTTTCTCCAACAGCGAGTGACAAATGCCCCACATGGATGGAATAATCACGCACACGTTCTTTTTCAAACTTCTAGAAAGACAATGCTTCCACCTGCTGGTCCCCTGACAAACTCACACATACTTTTAGTTAGCATTTTTGTTGAAATTAGGCTAACCTTTTACTGACGACAGGTACGAAAATGAGCCTCAGTTAATCGGGAGTCTTCTTGCTAACAGACACAGGCTCTCAATGTGTAGTGGAACTTCTAGAAGCACTCAGATAAAATGACCTGTTATTTCATCCGCTGTCCATGAGTAAGTGGTAGTGAACACATCAAATGTGCACTTACCCTTCAGGATGACGCAATATTAATGTGGTCTAACTGACCCATTCATTCTTTATAATTGATATATTATATAAGTTATAGTATTGCTCACAAACACAATTTTAACACATTCTTTGAAAACAAAGTTCTGCTTTTATTTTGTTGAATCATAACTACGTAGGTATCATTTCTATTGCATAAAGGCTTTTAATGTAGCATTTTGAATTTGTGTTTTTCCTTCGCAGAATTGTCCACACTTAAAATTACTTAGCAGAGGATGGTTTCGATCCATCGACCTCTGGGTTATGGGCCCAGCACGCTTCCGCTGCGCCACTCTGCTATCTGGTGATTGCTGGCAGTCAGTTGTGAAAGACAAATTGGAATTCGTAACATATCATACGTTTAGTAAAATCTTAACATATTGTACATTTTGCTCATTCGTAATGTATAGTACGTTTTGGAAATTCGTAACATCATACGAATTGTAATTCATAACATCTCATACGAAATGGATGATGGACATTCCCAAATAATACATACAATATGAAACGTAACATATCATACTAAATGGAGTATCTTCGATATACATACAGAATAATATGAAATGCTCTGACTACAGGTTGGGTCACAGAGAAAGAATGGAGGAGTTGAGGAGAGGATATTTTGTCCAACCGATATTTTCCCTTTGAACCTGTGTTTCAAACCTGCAACTCTCCGTTTTCCAGGCCAAATGTAGAAGAACTCTGGCAAAATTAATTTCCTGCCGAAACCCGGGATCGAACCAGGGACATTTAGATCTTCAGTCTAACGCTCTCCCAACTGAGCTATTTCGGCTGCTCTGCACAATTATAGCCAGGTGTGTGGTTGGCTGTCTGGTGTATTCAGTTGACTAGGATCAGGAACATTTTCTATTCATCTTTCTCCAACAGCGAGTGACAAATGCCCCACATGGATGGAATAATCACGCACACGTTCTTTTTCAAACTTCTAGAAAGACAATGCTTCCACCTGCTGGTCCCCTGACAAACTCACACATACTTTTAGTTAGCATTTTTGTTGAAATTAGGCTAACCTTTTACTGACGACAGGTACGAAAATGAGCCTCAGTTAATCGGGAGTCTTCTTGCTAACAGACACAGGCTCTCAATGTGTAGTGGAACTTCTAGAAGCACTCAGATAAAATGACCTGTTATTTCATCCGCTGTCCATGAGTAAGTGGTAGTGAACACATCAAATGTGCACTTACCCTTCAGGATGACGCAATATTAATGTGGTCTAACTGACCCATTCATTCTTTATAATTGATATATTATATAAGTTATAGTATTGCTCACAAACACAATTTTAACAAATTCTTTGAAAACAAAGTTCTCCTTTTATTTTGATGAATCATAACTACGTAGGTATCATTTCTATTGCATAAAGGCTTTTAATGTAGCATTTTTAATTTGTGTTTTTCCTTCGCAGAATTGTCCACACTTAAAATTACTTAGCAGAGGATGGTTTCGATCCAGCGACCTCTGGGTTATGGGCCCAGCACGCTTCCGCTGCGCCACTCTGCTATCTGGTGATTGGTGGGAGTCAGTTGTGAAAGACAAATTGGAATTCGTAACATATCATACGTTTAGTAAAATCTTAACATATTGTACATTTTGCCCTATTCGTAATGTATAGTACGTTTTGGAAATTCGTAACATCATACGAATTGTAATTCATAACATCTCATACGAAATGGATGATGGACATTCCCAAATAATACATACAATATGAAACGTAACATATCATACTAAATGGAGTATCTTCGATATACATACAGAATAATATGAAATGCTCTGACTACAGGTTGGGTCACAGAGAAAGAATGGAGGAGTTGAGGAGAGGATATTTTGTCCAACCGATATTTTCCCTTTGAACCTGTGTTTCAAACCTGCAACTCTCCGTTTTCCAGGCCAAATGTAGAAGAACTCTGGCAAAATTAATTTCCTGCCGAAACCCGGGATCGAACCAGGGACATTTAGATCTTCAGTCTAACGCTCTCCCAACTGAGCTATTTCGGCTGCTCTGCAAAATTATAGCCAGGTGTGTGGTTGGCTGTCTGGTGTATTCAGTTGACTAGGATCAGGAATATTTTCTATTCATCTTTCTCCAACAGCGAGTGACAAATGCCCCACATGGATGGAATAATCACGCACACGTTCTTTTTCAAACTTCTAGAAAGACAATGCTTCCACCTGCTGGTCCCCTGACAAACTCACACATACTTTTAGTTAGCATTTTTGTTGAAATTAGGCTAACCTTTTACTGACGACAGGTACGAAAATGAGCCTCAGTTAATCGGGAGTCTTCTTGCTAACAGACACAGGCTCTCAATGTGTAGTGGAACTTCTAGAAGCACTCAGATAAAATGACCTGTTATTTCATCCGCTGTCCATGAGTAAGTGGTAGTGAACACATCAAATGTGCACTTACCCTTCAGGATGACGCAATATTAATGTGGTCTAACTGACCCATTCATTCTTTATAATTGATATATTATATAAGTTATAGTATTGCTCACAAACACAATTTTAACACATTCTTTGAAAACAAAGTTCTGCTTTTATTTTGTTGAATCATAACTACGTAGGTATCATTTCTATTGCATAAAGGCTTTTAATGTAGCATTTTGAATTTGTGTTTTTCCTTCGCAGAATTGTCCACACTTAAAATTACTTAGCAGAGGATGGTTTCGATCCATCGACCTCTGGGTTATGGGCCCAGCACGCTTCCGCTGCGCCACTCTGCTATCTGGTGATTGCTGGCAGTCAGTTGTGAAAGACAAATTGGAATTCGTAACATATCATACGTTTAGTAAAATCTTAACATATTGTACATTTTGCTCATTCGTAATGTATAGTACGTTTTGGAAATTCGTAACATCATACGAATTGTAATTCATAACATCTCATACGAAATGGATGATGGACATTCCCAAATAATACATACAATATGAAACGTAACATATCATACTAAATGGAGTATCTTCGATATACATACAGAATAATATGAAATGCTCTGACTACAGGTTGGGTCACAGAGAAAGAATGGAGGAGTTGAGGAGAGGATATTTTGTCCAACCGATATTTTCCCTTTGAACCTGTGTTTCAAACCTGCAACTCTCCGTTTTCCAGGCCAAATGTAGAAGAACTCTGGCAAAATTAATTTCCTGCCGAAACCCGGGATCGAACCAGGGACATTTAGATCTTCAGTCTAACGCTCTCCCAACTGAGCTATTTCGGCTGCTCTGCACAATTATAGCCAGGTGTGTGGTTGGCTGTCTGGTGTATTCAGTTGACTAGGATCAGGAACATTTTCTATTCATCTTTCTCCAACAGCGAGTGACAAATGCCCCACATGGATGGAATAATCACGCACACGTTCTTTTTCAAACTTCTAGAAAGACAATGCTTCCACCTGCTGGTCCCCTGACAAACTCACACATACTTTTAGTTAGCATTTTTGTTGAAATTAGGCTAACCTTTTACTGACGACAGGTACGAAAATGAGCCTCAGTTAATCGGGAGTCTTCTTGCTAACAGACACAGGCTCTCAATGTGTAGTGGAACTTCTAGAAGCACTCAGATAAAATGACCTGTTATTTCATCCGCTGTCCATGAGTAAGTGGTAGTGAACACATCAAATGTGCACTTACCCTTCAGGATGACGCAATATTAATGTGGTCTAACTGACCCATTCATTCTTTATAATTGATATATTATATAAGTTATAGTATTGCTCACAAACACAATTTTAACACATTCTTTGAAAACAAAGTTCTGCTTTTATTTTGTTGAATCATAACTACGTAGGT
This sequence comes from Salvelinus fontinalis, assembly GCF_029448725.1. Taxonomy (NCBI): domain Eukaryota; kingdom Metazoa; phylum Chordata; class Actinopteri; order Salmoniformes; family Salmonidae; genus Salvelinus; species Salvelinus fontinalis. The sequence goes on from NW_026602567.1 coordinate 10,846, forward strand.
ATCATTTCTATTGCATAAAGGCTTTTAATGTAGCATTTTTAATTTGTGTTTTTCCTTCGCAGAATTGTCCACACTTAAAATTACTTAGCAGAGGATGGTTTCGATCCATCGACCTCTGGGTTATGGGCCCAGCACGCTTCCGCTGCGCCACTCTGCTATCTGGTGATTGGTGGCAGTCAGTTGTGAAAGACAAATTGGAATTCGTAACATATCATACGTTTAGTAAAATCTTAACATATTGTACATTTTGCTCATTCGTAATGTATAGTACGTTTTGGAAATTCGTAACATCATACGAATTGTAATTCATAACATCTCATACGAAATGGATGATGGACATTCCCAAATAATACATACAATATGAAACGTAACATATCATACTAAATGGAGTATCTTCGATATACATACAGAATAATATGAAATGCTCTGACTACAGGTTGGGTCACAGAGAAAGAATGGAGGAGTTGAGGAGAGGATATTTTGTCCAACCGATATTTTCCCTTTGAACCTGTGTTTCAAACCTGCAACTCTCCGTTTTCCAGGCCAAATGTAGAAGAACTCTGGCAAAATTAATTTCCTGCCGAAACCCGGGATCGAACCAGGGACATTTAGATCTTCAGTCTAACGCTCTCCCAACTGAGCTATTTCGGCTGCTCTGCACAATTATAGCCAGGTGTGTGGTTGGCTGTCTGGTGTATTCAGTTGACTAGGATCAGGAACATTTTCTATTCATCTTTCTCCAACAGCGAGTGACAAATGCCCCACATGGATGGAATAATCACGCACACGTTCTTTTTCAAACTTCTAGAAAGACAATGCTTCCACCTGCTGGTCCCCTGACAAACTCACACATACTTTTAGTTAGCATTTTTGTTGAAATTAGGCTAACCTTTTACTGACGACAGGTACGAAAATGAGCCTCAGTTAATCGGGAGTCTTCTTGCTAACAGACACAGGCTCTCAATGTGTAGTGGAACTTCTAGAAGCACTCAGATAAAATGACCTGTTATTTCATCCGCTGTCCATGAGTAAGTGGTAGTGAACACATCAAATGTGCACTTACCCTTCAGGATGACGCAATATTAATGTGGTCTAACTGACCCATTCATTCTTTATAATTGATATATTATATAAGTTATAGTATTGCTCACAAACACAATTTTAACACATTCTTTGAAAACAAAGTTCTGCTTTTATTTTGTTGAATCATAACTACGTAGGTATCATTTCTATTGCATAAAGGCTTTTAATGTAGCATTTTGAATTTGTGTTTTTCCTTCGCAGAATTGTCCACACTTAAAATTACTTAGCAGAGGATGGTTTCGATCCATCGACCTCTGGGTTATGGGCCCAGCACGCTTCCGCTGCGCCACTCTGCTATCTGGTGATTGCTGGCAGTCAGTTGTGAAAGACAAATTGGAATTCGTAACATATCATACGTTTAGTAAAATCTTAACATATTGTACATTTTGCTCATTCGTAATGTATAGTACGTTTTGGAAATTCGTAACATCATACGAATTGTAATTCATAACATCTCATACGAAATGGATGATGGACATTCCCAAATAATACATACAATATGAAACGTAACATATCATACTAAATGGAGTATCTTCGATATACATACAGAATAATATGAAATGCTCTGACTACAGGTTGGGTCACAGAGAAAGAATGGAGGAGTTGAGGAGAGGATATTTTGTCCAACCGATATTTTCCCTTTGAACCTGTGTTTCAAACCTGCAACTCTCCGTTTTCCAGGCCAAATGTAGAAGAACTCTGGCAAAATTAATTTCCTGCCGAAACCCGGGATCGAACCAGGGACATTTAGATCTTCAGTCTAACGCTCTCCCAACTGAGCTATTTCGGCTGCTCTGCACAATTATAGCCAGGTGTGTGGTTGGCTGTCTGGTGTATTCAGTTGACTAGGATCAGGAACATTTTCTATTCATCTTTCTCCAACAGCGAGTGACAAATGCCCCACATGGATGGAATAATCACGCACACGTTCTTTTTCAAACTTCTAGAAAGACAATGCTTCCACCTGCTGGTCCCCTGACAAACTCACACATACTTTTAGTTAGCATTTTTGTTGAAATTAGGCTAACCTTTTACTGACGACAGGTACGAAAATGAGCCTCAGTTAATCGGGAGTCTTCTTGCTAACAGACACAGGCTCTCAATGTGTAGTGGAACTTCTAGAAGCACTCAGATAAAATGACCTGTTATTTCATCCGCTGTCCATGAGTAAGTGGTAGTGAACACATCAAATGTGCACTTACCCTTCAGGATGACGCAATATTAATGTGGTCTAACTGACCCATTCATTCTTTATAATTGATATATTATATAAGTTATAGTATTGCTCACAAACACAATTTTAACAAATTCTTTGAAAACAAAGTTCTCCTTTTATTTTGATGAATCATAACTACGTAGGTATCATTTCTATTGCATAAAGGCTTTTAATGTAGCATTTTTAATTTGTGTTTTTCCTTCGCAGAATTGTCCACACTTAAAATTACTTAGCAGAGGATGGTTTCGATCCAGCGACCTCTGGGTTATGGGCCCAGCACGCTTCCGCTGCGCCACTCTGCTATCTGGTGATTGGTGGGAGTCAGTTGTGAAAGACAAATTGGAATTCGTAACATATCATACGTTTAGTAAAATCTTAACATATTGTACATTTTGCCCTATTCGTAATGTATAGTACGTTTTGGAAATTCGTAACATCATACGAATTGTAATTCATAACATCTCATACGAAATGGATGATGGACATTCCCAAATAATACATACAATATGAAACGTAACATATCATACTAAATGGAGTATCTTCGATATACATACAGAATAATATGAAATGCTCTGACTACAGGTTGGGTCACAGAGAAAGAATGGAGGAGTTGAGGAGAGGATATTTTGTCCAACCGATATTTTCCCTTTGAACCTGTGTTTCAAACCTGCAACTCTCCGTTTTCCAGGCCAAATGTAGAAGAACTCTGGCAAAATTAATTTCCTGCCGAAACCCGGGATCGAACCAGGGACATTTAGATCTTCAGTCTAACGCTCTCCCAACTGAGCTATTTCGGCTGTTCTGCAAAATTATAGCCAGGTGTGTGGTTGGCTGTCTGGTGTATTCAGTTGACTAGGATCAGGAATATTTTCTATTCATCTTTCTCCAACAGCGAGTGACAAATGCCCCACATGGATGGAATAATCACGCACACGTTCTTTTTCAAACTTCTAGAAAGACAATGCTTCCACCTGCTGGTCCCCTGACAAACTCACACATACTTTTAGTTAGCATTTTTGTTGAAATTAGGCTAACCTTTTACTGACGACAGGTACGAAAATGAGCCTCAGTTAATCGGGAGTCTTCTTGCTAACAGACACAGGCTCTCAATGTGTAGTGGAACTTCTAGAAGCACTCAGATAAAATGACCTGTTATTTCATCCGCTGTCCATGAGTAAGTGGTAGTGAACACATCAAATGTGCACTTACCCTTCAGGATGACGCAATATTAATGTGGTCTAACTGACCCATTCATTCTTTATAATTGATATATTATATAAGTTATAGTATTGCTCACAAACACAATTTTAACACATTCTTTGAAAACAAAGTTCTGCTTTTATTTTGTTGAATCATAACTACGTAGGTATCATTTCTATTGCATAAAGGCTTTTAATGTAGCATTTTGAATTTGTGTTTTTCCTTCGCAGAATTGTCCACACTTAAAATTACTTAGCAGAGGATGGTTTCGATCCATCGACCTCTGGGTTATGGGCCCAGCACGCTTCCGCTGCGCCACTCTGCTATCTGGTGATTGCTGGCAGTCAGTTGTGAAAGACAAATTGGAATTCGTAACATATCATACGTTTAGTAAAATCTTAACATTTTGTACATTTTGCTC
>NW_026602568.1:0-14762 GCF_029448725.1 Salvelinus fontinalis
ATCTAGTGATTGGTGGCAGTCAGTTGTGAAAGACAAATTGGAATTCGTAACATATCATACGTTTAGTAAAATCTTAACATATTGTACATTTTGCTCATTCGTAATGTATAGTATGTTTTGGAAATTCGTAACATCATACAAATTGTAATTCATAACATCTCATACGAAATGGATGATGGACATTCCCAAATAATACATACAATATGAAACGTAACATATCATACTAAATGGAGTATCTTCGATATACATACAGAATAATATGAAATGCTCTGACTACAGGTTGGGTCACAGAGAAAGAATGGAGGAGTTGAGGAGAGGATATTTTGTCCAACCGATATTTTCCCTTTGAACCTGTGTTTCAAACCTGCAACTCTCCGTTTCCCAGGCCAAATGTAGAAGAACTCTGGCAAAATTAATTTCCTGCCGAAACCCGGGATCGAACCAGGGACATTTAGATCTTCAGTCTAACGCTCTCCCAACTGAGCTATTTCAGCTGCTCTGCACAATTATAGCCAGGTGTGTGGTTGGCTGTCTGGTGTATTCAGTTGACTAGGATCAGGAATATTTTCTATTCATCTTTCTCCAACAGCGAGTGACAAATGCCCCACATGGATGGAATAATCACGCACACGTTCTTTTTCAAACTTCTAGAAAGACAATGCTTCCACCTGCTGGTCCCCTGACAAACTCACACATACTTTTAGTTAGCATTTTTGTTGAAATTAGGCTAACCTTTTACTGACGACAGGTACGAAAATGAGCCTCAGTTAATCGGGAGTCTTCTTGCTAACAGACACAGGCTCTCAATGTGTAGTGGAACTTCTAGAAGCACTCAGATAAAATGACCTGTTATTTCATCCGCTGTCCATGAGTAAGTGGGAGTGAACACATCAAATGTGCACTTACCCTTCAGGATGACGCAATATTAATGTGGTCTAACTGACCCATTCATTCTTTATAATTGATATATTATATAAGTTATAGTATTGCTCACAAACACAATTTTAACACATTCTTTGAAAACAAAGTTCTGCTTTTATTTTGTTGAATCATAACTACGTAGGTATCATTTCTATTGCATAAAGGCTTTTAATGTAGCATTTTTAATTTGTGTTTTTCCTTCGCAGAATTGTGCACACTTAAAATTACTTAGCAGAGGATGGTTTCGATCCATCGACCTCTGGGTTATGGGCCCAGCACGCTTCCGCTGCGCCACTCTGCTATCTGGTGATTGTTGGCAGTCAGTTGTGAAAGACAAATTGGAATTCGTAACATATCATACGTTTAGTAAAATCTTAACATATTGTACATTTTGCTCATTCGTAATGTATAGTACGTTTTGGAAATTCGTAACATCATACGAATTGTAATTCATAACATCTCATACGAAATGGATGATGGACATTCCCAAATAATACATACAATATGAAACGTAACATATCATACTAAATGGAGTATCTTCGATATACATACAGAATAATATGAAATGCTCTGACTACAGGTTGGGTCACAGAGAAAGAATGGAGGAGTTGAGGAGAGGATATTTTGTCCAACCGATATTTTCCCTTTGAACCTGTGTTTCAAACCTGCAACTCTCCGTTTTCCAGGCCAAATGTAGAAGAACTCTGGCAAAATTAATTTCCTGCCGAAACCCGGGATCGAACCAGGGACATTTAGATCTTCAGTCTAACGCTCTCCCAACTGAGCTATTTCAGCTGCTCTGCACAATTATAGCCAGGTGTGTGGTTGGCTGTCTGGTGTATTCAGTTGACTAGGATCAGGAATATTTTCTATTCATCTTTCTCCAACAGCGAGTGACAAATGCCCCACATGGATGGAATAATCACGCACACGTTCTTTTTCAAACTTCTAGAAAGACAATGCTTCCACCTGCTGGTCCCCTGACAAACTCACACATACTTTTAGTTAGCATTTTTGTTGAAATTAGGCTAACCTTTTACTGACGACAGGTACGAAAATGAGCCTCAGTTAATCGGGAGTCTTCTTGCTAACAGACACAGGCTCTCAATGTGTAGTGGAACTTCTAGAAGCACTCAGATAAAATGACCTGTTATTTCATCCGCTGTCCATGAGTAAGTGGGAGTGAACACATCAAATGTGCACTTACCCTTCAGGATGACGCAATATTAATGTGGTCTAACTGACCCATTCATTCTTTATAATTGATATATTATATAAGTTATAGTATTGCTCACAAACACAATTTTAACACATTCTTTGAAAACAAAGTTCTGCTTTTATTTTGTTGAATCATAACTACGTAGGTATCATTTCTATTGCATAAAGGCTTTTAATGTAGCATTTTTAATTTGTGTTTTTCCTTCGCAGAATTGTCCACACTTAAAATTACTTAGCAGAGGATGGTTTCGATCCATCGACCTCTGGGTTATGGGCCCAGCACGCTTCCGCTGCGCCACTCTGCTATCTGGTGATTGGTGGCAGTCAGTTGTGAAAGACAAATTGGAATTCGTAACATATCATACGTTTAGTAAAATCTTAACATATTGTACATTTTGCTCATTCGTAATGTATAGTACGTTTTGGAAATTCGTAACATCATACGAATTGTAATTCATAACATCTCATACGAAATGGATGATGGACATTCCCAAATAATACATACAATATGAAACGTAACATATCATACTAAATGGAGTATCTTCGATATACATACAGAATAATATGAAATGCTCTGACTACAGGTTGGGTCACAGAGAAAGAATGGAGGAGTTGAGGAGAGGATATTTTGTCCAACCGATATTTTCCCTTTGAACCTGTGTTTCAAACCTGCAACTCTCCGTTTTCCAGGCCAAATGTAGAAGAACTCTGGCAAAATTAATTTCCTGCCGAAACCCGGGATCGAACCAGGGACATTTAGATCTTCAGTCTAACGCTCTCCCAACTGAGCTATTTCGGCTGCTCTGCACAATTATAGCCAGGTGTGTGGTTGGCTGTCTGGTGTATTCAGTTGACTAGGATCAGGAATATTTTCTATTCATCTTTCTCCAACAGCGAGTGACAAATGCCCCACATGGATGGAATAATCACGCACACGTTCTTTTTCAAACTTCTAGAAAGACAATGCTTCCACCTGCTGGTCCCCTGACAAACTCACACATACTTTTAGTTAGCATTTTTGTTGAAATTAGGCTAACCTTTTACTGACGACAGGTACGAAAATGAGCCTCAGTTAATCGGGAGTCTTCTTGCTAACAGACACAGGCTCTCAATGTGTAGTGGAACTTCTAGAAGCACTCAGATAAAATGACCTGTTATTTCATCCGCTGTCCATGAGTAAGTGGGAGTGAACACATCAAATGTGCACTTACCCTTCAGGATGACGCAATATTAATGTGGTCTAACTGACCCATTCATTCTTTATAATTGATATATTATATAAGTTATAGTATTGCTCACAAACACAATTTTAACACATTCTTTGAAAACAAAGTTCTGCTTTTATTTTGTTGAATCATAACTACGTAGGTATCATTTCTATTGCATAAAGGCTTTTAATGTAGCATTTTTAATTTGTGTTTTTCCTTCGCAGAATTGTCCACACTTAAAATTACTTAGCAGAGGATGGTTTCGATCCATCGACCTCTGGGTTATGGGCCCAGCACGCTTCCGCTGCGCCACTCTGCTATCTGGTGATTGTTGGCAGTCAGTTGTGAAAGACAAATTGGAATTCGTAACATATCATACGTTTAGTAAAATCTTAACATATTGTACATTTTGCTCATTCGTAATGTATAGTACGTTTTGGAAATTCGTAACATCATACGAATTGTAATTCATAACATCTCATACGAAATGGATGATGGACATTCCCAAATAATACATACAATATGAAACGTAACATATCATACTAAATGGAGTATCTTCGATATACATACAGAATAATATGAAATGCTCTGACTACAGGTTGGGTCACAGAGAAAGAATGGAGGAGTTGAGGAGAGGATATTTTGTCCAACCGATATTTTCCCTTTGAACCTGTGTTTCAAACCTGCAACTCTCCGTTTTCCAGGCCAAATGTAGAAGAACTCTGGCAAAATTAATTTCCTGCCGAAACCCGGGATCGAACCAGGGACATTTAGATCTTCAGTCTAACGCTCTCCCAACTGAGCTATTTCAGCTGCTCTGCACAATTATAGCCAGGTGTGTGGTTGGCTGTCTGGTGTATTCAGTTGACTAGGATCAGGAATATTTTCTATTCATCTTTCTCCAACAGCGAGTGACAAATGCCCCACATGGATGGAATAATCACGCACACGTTCTTTTTCAAACTTCTAGAAAGACAATGCTTCCACCTGCTGGTCCCCTGACAAACTCACACATACTTTTAGTTAGCATTTTTGTTGAAATTAGGCTAACCTTTTACTGACGACAGGTACGAAAATGAGCCTCAGTTAATCGGGAGTCTTCTTGCTAACAGACACAGGCTCTCAATGTGTAGTGGAACTTCTAGAAGCACTCAGATAAAATGACCTGTTATTTCATCCGCTGTCCATGAGTAAGTGGGAGTGAACACATCAAATGTGCACTTACCCTTCAGGATGACGCAATATTAATGTGGTCTAACTGACCCATTCATTCTTTATAATTGATATATTATATAAGTTATAGTATTGCTCACAAACACAATTTTAACACATTCTTTGAAAACAAAGTTCTGCTTTTATTTTGTTGAATCATAACTACGTAGGTATCATTTCTATTGCATAAAGGCTTTTAATGTAGCATTTTTAATTTGTGTTTTTCCTTCGCAGAATTGTCCACACTTAAAATTACTTAGCAGAGGATGGTTTCGATCCATCGACCTCTGGGTTATGGGCCCAGCACGCTTCCGCTGCGCCACTCTGCTATCTGGTGATTGGTGGCAGTCAGTTGTGAAAGACAAATTGGAATTCGTAACATATCATACGTTTAGTAAAATCTTAACATATTGTACATTTTGCTCATTCGTAATGTATAGTACGTTTTGGAAATTCGTAACATCATACGAATTGTAATTCATAACATCTCATACGAAATGGATGATGGACATTCCCAAATAATACATACAATATGAAACGTAACATATCATACTAAATGGAGTATCTTCGATATACATACAGAATAATATGAAATGCTCTGACTACAGGTTGGGTCACAGAGAAAGAATGGAGGAGTTGAGGAGAGGATATTTTGTCCAACCGATATTTTCCCTTTGAACCTGTGTTTCAAACCTGCAACTCTCCGTTTTCCAGGCCAAATGTAGAAGAACTCTGGCAAAATTAATTTCCTGCCGAAACCCGGGATCGAACCAGGGACATTTAGATCTTCAGTCTAACGCTCTCCCAACTGAGCTATTTCGGCTGCTCTGCACAATTATAGCCAGGTGTGTGGTTGGCTGTCTGGTGTATTCAGTTGACTAGGATCAGGAATATTTTCTATTCATCTTTCTCCAACAGCGAGTGACAAATGCCCCACATGGATGGAATAATCACGCACACGTTCTTTTTCAAACTTCTAGAAAGACAATGCTTCCACCTGCTGGTCCCCTGACAAACTCACACATACTTTTAGTTGGCATTTTTGTTGAAATTAGGCTAACCTTTTACTGACGACAGGTACGAAAATGAGCCTCAGTTAATCGGGAGTCTTCTTGCTAACAGACACAGGCTCTCAATGTGTAGTGGAACTTCTAGAAGCACTCAGATAAAATGACCTGTTATTTCATCCGCTGTCCATGAGTAAGTGGTAGTGAACACATCAAATGTGCACTTACCCTTCAGGATGACGCAATATTAATGTGGTCTAACTGACCCATTCATTCTTTATAATTGATATATTATATAAGTTATAGTATTGCTCACAAACACAATTTTAACACATTCTTTGAAAACAAAGTTCTGCTTTTATTTTGTTGAATCATAACTACGTAGGTATCATTTCTATTGCGTAAAGGCTTTTAATGTAGCATTTTTAATTTGTGTTTTTCCTTCGCAGAATTGTCCACACTTAAAATTACTTAGCAGAGGATGGTTTCGATCCATCGACCTCTGGGTTATGGGCCCAGCACGCTTCCGCTGCGCCACTCTGCTATCTGGTGATTGTTGGCACTCAGTTGTGAAAGACAAATTGGAATTCGTAACATATCATACGTTTAGTAAAATCTTAACATATTGTACATTTTGCTCATTCGTAATGTATAGTACGTTTTGGAAATTCGTAACATCATACGAATTGTAATTCATAACATCTCATACGAAATGGATGATGGACATTCCCAAATAATACATACAATATGAAACGTAACATATCATACTAAATGGAGTATCTTCGATATACATACAGAATAATATGAAATGCTCTGACTACAGGTTGGGTCACAGAGAAAGAATGGAGGAGTTGAGGAGAGGATATTTTGTCCAACCGATATTTTCCCTTTGAACCTGTGTTTCAAACCTGCAACTCTCCGTTTTCCAGGCCAAATGTAGAAGAACTCTGGCAAAATTAATTTCCTGCCGAAACCCGGGATCGAACCAGGGACATTTAGATCTTCAGTCTAACGCTCTCCCAACTGAGCTATTTCGGCTGCTCTGCACAATTATAGCCAGGTGTGTGGTTGGCTGTCTGGTGTATTCAGTTGACTAGGATCAGGAATATTTTCTATTCATCTTTCTCCAACAGCGAGTGACAAATGCCCCACATGGATGGAATAATCACGCACACGTTCTTTTTCAAACTTCTAGAAAGACAATGCTTCCACCTGCTGGTCCCCTGACAAACTCACACATACTTTTAGTTGGAATTTTTGTTGAAATTAGGCTAACCTTTTACTGACGACAGGTACGAAAATGAGCCTCAGTTAATCGGGAGTCTTCTTGCTAACAGACACAGGCTCTCAATGTGTAGTGGAACTTCTAGAAGCACTCAGATAAAATGACCTGTTATTTCATCCGCTGTCCATGAGTAAGTGGTAGTGAACACATCAAATGTGCACTTACCCTTCAGGATGACGCAATATTAATGTGGTCTAACTGACCCATTCATTCTTTATAATTGATATATTATATAAGTTATAGTATTGCTCACAAACACAATTTTAACACATTCTTTGAAAACAAAGTTCTGCTTTTATTTTGTTGAATCATAACTACGTAGGTATCATTTCTTTTGCGTAAAGGCTTTTAATGTAGCATTTTTAATTTGTGTTTTTCCTTCGCAGAATTGTCCACACTTAAAATTACTTAGCAGAGGATGGTTTCGATCCATCGACCTCTGGGTTATGGGCCCAGCACGCTTCCGCTGCGCCACTCTGCTATCTGGTGATTGGTGGCAGTCAGTTGTGAAAGACAAATTGGAATTCGTAACATATCATACGTTTAGTAAAATCTTAACATATTGTACATTTTGCTCATTCGTAATGTATAGTACGTTTTGGAAATTCGTAACATCATACGAATTGTAATTCATAACATCTCATACGAAATGGATGATGGACATTCCCAAATAATACATACAATATGAAACGTAACATATCATACTAAATGGAGTATCTTCGATATACATACAGAATAATATGAAATGCTCTGACTACAGGTTGGGTCACAGAGAAAGAATGGAGGAGTTGAGGAGAGGATATTTTGTCCAACCGATATTTTCCCTTTGAACCTGTGTTTCAAACCTGCAACTCTCCGTTTTCCAGGCCAAATGTAGAAGAACTCTGGCAAAATTAATTTCCTGCCGAAACCCGGGATCGAACCAGGGACATTTAGATCTTCAGTCTAACGCTCTCCCAACTGAGCTATTTCGGCTGCTCTGCACAATTATAGCCAGGTGTGTGGTTGGCTGTCTGGTGTATTCAGTTGACTAGGATCAGGAACATTTTCTATTCATCTTTCTCCAACAGCGAGTGACAAATGCCCCACATGGATGGAATAATCACGCACACGTTCTTTTTCAAACTTCTAGAAAGACAATGCTTCCACCTGCTGGTCCCCTGACAAACTCACACATACTTTTAGTTAGCATTTTTGTTGAAATTAGGCTAACCTTTTACTGACGACAGTTTCGAAAATGAGCCTCAGTTAATCGGGAGTCTTCTTGCTAACAGACACAGGCTCTCAATGTGTAGTGGAACTTCTAGAAGCACTCAGATAAAATGACCTGTTATTTCATCCGCTGTCCATGAGTAAGTGGTAGTGAACACATCAAATGTGCACTTACCCTTCAGGATGACGCAATATTAATGTGGTCTAACTGACCCATTCATTCTTTATAATTGATATATTATATAAGTTATAGTATTGCTCACAAACACAATTTTAACAAATTCTTTGAAAACAAAGTTCTCCTTTTATTTTGTTGAATCATAACTACGTAGGTATCATTTCTATTGCATAAAGGCTTTTAATGTAGCATTTTTAATTTGTGTTTTTCCTTCGCAGAATTGTCCACACTTAAAATTACTTAGCAGAGGATGGTTTCGATCCAGCGACCTCTGGGTTATGGGCCCAGCACGCTTCCGCTGCGCCACTTTGCTATCTGGTGATTGTTGGCAGTCAGTTGTGAAAGACAAATTGGAATTCGTAACATATCATACGTTTAGTAAAATCTTAACATATTGTACATTTTGCTCATTCGTAATGTATAGTACGTTTTGGAAATTCGTAACATCATACGAATTGTAATTCATAACATCTCATACGAAATGGATGATGGACATTCCCAAATAATACATACAATATGAAACGTAACATATCATACTAAATGGAGTATCTTCGATATACATACAGAATAATATGAAATGCTCTGACTACAGGTTGGGTCACAGAGAAAGAATGGAGGAGTTGAGGAGAGGATATTTTGTCCAACCGATATTTTCCCTTTGAACCTGTGTTTCAAACCTGCAACTCTCCGTTTTCCAGGCCAAATGTAGAAGAACTCTGGCAAAATTAATTTCCTGCCGAAACCCGGGATCGAACCAGGGACATTTAGATCTTCAGTCTAACGCTCTCCCAACTGAGCTATTTCGGCTGCTCTGCACAATTATAGCCAGGTGTGTGGTTGGCTGTCTGGTGTATTCAGTTGACTAGGATCAGGAATATTTTCTATTCATCTTTCTCCAACAGCGAGTGACAAATGCCCCACATGGATGGAATAATCACGCACACGTTCTTTTTCAAACTTCTAGAAAGACAATGCTTCCACCTGCTGGTCCCCTGACAAACTCACACATACTTTTAGTTGGAATTTTTGTTGAAATTAGGCTAACCTTTTACTGACGACAGGTACGAAAATGAGCCTCAGTTAATCGGGAGTCTTCTTGCTAACAGACACAGGCTCTCAATGTGTAGTGGAACTTCTAGAAGCACTCAGATAAAATGACCTGTTATTTCATCCGCTGTCCATGAGTAAGTGGTAGTGAACACATCAAATGTGCACTTACCCTTCAGGATGACGCAATATTAATGTGGTCTAACTGACCCATTCATTCTTTATAATTGATATATTATATAAGTTATAGTATTGCTCACAAACACAATTTTAACACATTCTTTGAAAACAAAGTTCTGCTTTTATTTTGTTGAATCATAACTACGTAGGTATCATTTCTATTGCGTAAAGGCTTTTAATGTAGCATTTTTAATTTGTGTTTTTCCTTCGCAGAATTGTCCACACTTAAAATTACTTAGCAGAGGATGGTTTCGATCCATCGACCTCTGGGTTATGGGCCCAGCACGCTTCCGCTGCGCCACTCTGCTATCTGGTGATTGGTGGCAGTCAGTTGTGAAAGACAAATTGGAATTCGTAACATATCATACGTTTAGTAAAATCTTAACATATTGTACATTTTGCTCATTCGTAATGTATAGTACGTTTTGGAAATTCGTAACATCATACGAATTGTAATTCATAACATCTCATACGAAATGGATGATGGACATTCCCAAATAATACATACAATATGAAACGTAACATATCATACTAAATGGAGTATCTTCGATATACATACAGAATAATATGAAATGCTCTGACTACAGGTTGGGTCACAGAGAAAGAATGGAGGAGTTGAGGAGAGGATATTTTGTCCAACCGATATTTTCCCTTTGAACCTGTGTTTCAAACCTGCAACTCTCCGTTTTCCAGGCCAAATGTAGAAGAACTCTGGCAAAATTAATTTCCTGCCGAAACCCGGGATCGAACCAGGGACATTTAGATCTTCAGTCTAACGCTCTCCCAACTGAGCTATTTCGGCTGCTCTGCACAATTATAGCCAGGTGTGTGGTTGGCTGTCTGGTGTATTCAGTTGACTAGGATCAGGAATATTTTCTATTCATCTTTCTCCAACAGCGAGTGACAAATGCCCCACATGGATGGAATAATCACGCACACGTTCTTTTTCAAACTTCTAGAAAGACAATGCTTCCACCTGCTGGTCCCCTGACAAACTCACACATACTTTTAGTTGGAATTTTTGTTGAAATTAGGCTAACCTTTTACTGACGACAGGTACGAAAATGAGCCTCAGTTAATCGGGAGTCTTCTTGCTAACAGACACAGGCTCTCAATGTGTAGTGGAACTTCTAGAAGCACTCAGATAAAATGACCTGTTATTTCATCCGCTGTCCATGAGTAAGTGGTAGTGAACACATCAAATGTGCACTTACCCTTCAGGATGACGCAATATTAATGTGGTCTAACTGACCCATTCATTCTTTATAATTGATATATTATATAAGTTATAGTATTGCTCACAAACACAATTTTAACACATTCTTTGAAAACAAAGTTCTGCTTTTATTTTGTTGAATCATAACTACGTAGGTATCATTTCTATTGCGTAAAGGCTTTTAATGTAGCATTTTTAATTTGTGTTTTTCCTTCGCAGAATTGTCCACACTTAAAATTACTTAGCAGAGGATGGTTTCGATCCATCGACCTCTGGGTTATGGGCCCAGCACGCTTCCGCTGCGCCACTCTGCTATCTGGTGATTGGTGGCAGTCAGTTGTGAAAGACAAATTGGAATTCGTAACATATCATACGTTTAGTAAAATCTTAACATATTGTACATTTTGCTCATTCGTAATGTATAGTACGTTTTGGAAATTCGTAACATCATACGAATTGTAATTCATAACATCTCATACGAAATGGATGATGGACATTCCCAAATAATACATACAATATGAAACGTAACATATCATACTAAATGGAGTATCTTCGATATACATACAGAATAATATGAAATGCTCTGACTACAGGTTGGGTCACAGAGAAAGAATGGAGGAGTTGAGGAGAGGATATTTTGTCCAACCGATATTTTCCCTTTGAACCTGTGTTTCAAACCTGGAACTCTCCGTTTTCCAGGCCAAATGTAGAAGAACTCTGGCAAAATTAATTTCCTGCCGAAACCCGGGATCGAATCAGGGACATTTAGATCTTCAGTCTAACGCTCTCCCAACTGAGCTATTTCGGCTGCTCTGCACAATTATAGCCAGGTGTGTGGTTGGCTGTCTGGTGTATTCAGTTGACTAGGATCAGGAACATTTTCTATTCATCTTTCTCCAACAGCGAATGACAAATGCCCCACATGGATGGAATAATCACGCACACGTTCTTTTTCAAACTTCTAGAAAGACAATGCTTCCACCTGCTGGTCCCCTGACAAACTCACACATACTTTTAGTTAGCATTTTTGTTGAAATTAGGCTAACCTTTTACTGACGACAGTTTCGAAAATGAGCCTCAGTTAATCGGGAGTCTTCTTGCTAACAGACACAGGCTCTCAATGTGTAGTGGAACTTCTAGAAGCACTCAGATAAAATGACCTGTTATTTCATCCGCTGTCCATGAGTAAGTGGTAGTGAACACATCAAATTTGCACTTACCCTTCAGGATGACGCAATATTAATGTGGTCTAACTGACCCATTCATTCTTTATAATTGATATATTATATAAGTTATAGTATTGCTCACAAACACAATTTTAACAAATTCTTTGAAAACAAAGTTCTCCTTTTATTTTGTTGAATCATAACTACGTAGGTATCATTTCTATTGCATAAAGGCTTTTAATGTAGCATTTTTAATTTGTGTTTTTCCTTCGCAGAATTGTCCACACTTAAAATTACTTAGCAGAGGATGGTTTCGATCCAGCGACCTCTGGGTTATTGGCCCAGCACGCTTCCGCTGCGCCACTCTGCTATCTGGTGATTGGTGGGAGTCAGTTGTGAAAGACAAATTGGAATTCGTAACATATCATACGTTTAGTAAAATCTTAACATATTGTACATTTTGCCCTATTCGTAATGTATAGTACGTTTTGGAAATTCGTAACATCATACGAATTGTAATTCATAACATCTCATACGAAATGGATGATGGACATTCCCAAATAATACATACAATATGAAACGTAACATATCATACTAAATGGAGTATCTTCGATATACATACAGAATAATATGAAATGCTCTGACTACAGGTTGGGTCACAGAGAAAGAATGGAGGAGTTGAGGAGAGGATATTTTGTCCAACCGATATTTTCCCTTTGAACCTGTGTTTCAAACCTGCAACTCTCCGTTTTCCAGGCCAAATGTAGAAGAACTCTGGCAAAATTAATTTCCTGCCGAAACCCGGGATCGAAACAGGGACATTTAGATCTTCAGTCTAACGCTCTCCCAACTGAGCTTTTTCGGCTGCTCTGCACAATTATAGCCAGGTGTGTGGTTGGCTGTCTGGTGTATTCAGTTGACTAGGATCAGGAATATTTTCTATTCATCTTTCTCCAACAGCGAGTGACAAATGCCCCACATGGATGGAATAATCACGCACACGTTCTTTTTCAAACTTCTAGAAAGACAATGCTTCCACCTGCTGGTCCCCTGACAAACTCACACATACTTTTAGTTGGAATTTTTGTTGAAATTAGGCTAACCTTTTACTGACGACAGGTACGAAAATGAGCCTCAGTTAATCGGGAGTCTTCTTGCTAACAGACACAGGCTCTCAATGTGTAGTGGAACTTCTAGAAGCACTCAGATAAAATGACCTGTTATTTCATCCGCTGTCCATGAGTAAGTGGTAGTGAACACATCAAATGTGCACTTACCCTTCAGGATGACGCAATATTAATGTGGTCTAACTGACCCATTCATTCTTTATAATTGATATATTATATAAGTTATAGTATTGCTCACAAACACAATTTTAACACATTCTTTGAAAACAAAGTTCTGCTTTTATTTTGTTGAATCATAACTACGTAGGTATCATTTCTATTGCATAAAGGCTTTTAATGTAGCATTTTTAATTTGTGTTTTTCCTTCGCAGAATTGTCCACACTTAAAATTACTTAGCAGAGGATGGTTTCGATCCATCGACCTCTGGGTTATGGGCCCAGCACGCTTCCGCTGCGCCACTCTGCTATCTGGTGATTGGTGGCAGTCAGTTGTGAAAGACAAATTGGAATTCGTAACATATCATACGTTTAGTAAAATCTTAACATATTGTACATTTTGCTCATTCGTAATGTATAGTACGTTTTGGAAATTCGTAACATCATACGAATTGTAATTCATAACATCTCATACGAAATGGATGATGGACATTCCCAAATAATACATACAATATGAAACGTAACATATCATACTAAATGGAGTATCTTCGATATACATACAGAATAATATGAAATGCTCTGACTACAGGTTGGGTCACAGAGAAAGAATGGAGGAGTTGAGGAGAGGATATTTTGTCCAACCGATATTTTCCCTTTGAACCTGTGTTTCAAACCTGGAACTCTCCGTTTTCCAGGCCAAATGTAGAAGAACTCTGGCAAAATTAATTTCATGCCGAAACCCGGGATCGAATCAGGAACATTTAGATCTTCAGTCTAACGCTCTCCCAACTGTGCTATTTCGGCTGCTCTGCACAATTATAGCCAGGTGTGTGGTTGGCTGTCTGGTGTATTCAGTTGACTAGGATCAGGAACATTTTCTATTCATCTTTCTCCAACAGCGAATGACAAATGCCCCACATGGATGGAATAATCACGCACACGTTCTTTTTCAAACTTCTAGAAAGACAATGCTTCCACCTGCTGGTCCCCTGACAAACTCACACATACTTTTAGTTAGCATTTTTGTTGAAATTAGGCTAACCTTTTACTGACGACAGTTTCGAAAATGAGCCTCAGTTAATCGGGAGTCTTCTTGCTAACAGACACAGGCTCTCAATGTGTAGTGGAACTTCTAGAAGCACTCAGATAAAATGACCTGTTATTTCATCCGCTGTCCATGAGTAAGTGGTAGTGAACACATCAAATTTGCACTTACCCTTCAGGATGACGCAATATTAATGTGGTCTAACTGACCCATTCATTCTTTATAATTGATATATTATATAAGTTATAGTATTGCTCACAAACACAATTTTAACAAATTCTTTGAAAACAAAGTTCTCCTTTTATTTTGTTGAATCATAACTACGTAGGTATCATTTCTATTGCATAAAGGCTTTTAATGTAGCATTTTTAATTTGTGTTTTTCCTTCGCAGAATTGTCCACACTTAAAATTACTTAGCAGAGGATGGTTTCGATCCAGCGACCTCTGGGTTATTGGCCCAGCACGCTTCCGCTGCGCCACTCTGCTATCTGGTGATTGGTGGGAGTCAGTTGTGAAAGACAAATTGGAATTCGTAACATATCATACGTTTAGTAAAATCTTAACATACTGTACATTTTGCCCT
>NW_026602569.1:0-12284 GCF_029448725.1 Salvelinus fontinalis
GCGCAACACTTATCTCCGGTGGATGGTTCAGAGTTCCATGCTTACAAAAGGGTTGATTGACACACGTCAGATGACAAGCCTACTACATCCACTAAAGTATATGCGCAAATCAGATACAATTAAGGTAGCTCCAACGGTTAGGATTGTTGCTACGCAAGTAAAAAACTTAATTGTTGTATAGAACACTTTATTTGACATGTTAGAATAAGACATTACACCCAAAGAATGTATCCAGAAGAAACATACAAATGACGCTCCTCAAAGAGGTCTTTGACATGTCGTTGACCTGTTGAGAGAGAGAGAACCTATTAGTTCAGTTATGGTCTGACAGGGTCTGAAAAGCATAAAACAAGACCTACCTCTTTTCGAGTTGTCCTGATTCACACATTGTCCACTACAGGGGCCGCCAGAGGGACTACTGGCGTCACAGATGACCACATCACAATGGACAAAGACCTAGGAATCAAAGATTTGATGGTGTCAGAAATTTAAAAGGGATGATTGCCACTCACAAAATTAACCAATAAAGATTGTTGGGTGAAATTTGTTACCTGGCCACTCGGCTCAACTGCATCCTCGACGAAGGAAAACATATAGACCTCAAAGCGTTTGACGTGAGGGGGGAAGTGGACCCTGGCGTCAGCTACCACCGGGTGGAAGACTACACGGTACGGATCCTCCGGGTTCTCACAACTGCCAGTGTAGAGAGAGGGACTAAGTTAGGAACAAGAACACTAAACCCCAACCGCCTTGTGTACGAAGTCTTATGGTGGTGTCATGACTGTCCTGTGAGGATCAGATCAATTCACACCGTGTTGTAAATGACAGGAGAAGTGGGTTCCTTCTCACCCTCCAGTATGAACTAAAGTATTTTTTATTCAGCTCTTTCCACCAAAACTCTTACCCCTCGGTCTTGAAAAACCCCCAACATATTTCATATACAATGTAAAGGCTCGAGACTTCCTACCTGTAGTGTGAGCACTTTTCTAGTTCCAGTATTTCCTTTTTTTTTTTTTTATCACAAAATAAGAGTCAACATGACATTCTTTTTCTATCTCTGACCAGTCTTATGTTAGAAATATTGTTCCAGTATTCACTTTTGAACGTATTAGAGAAACTCCTAGAAAATGTGCATAGTAAGTAGCCATGCCACAAGTGACATCAGAGAGCGGGCCAGACTGATAGAATTGTCCCCGGCGGCCAGAGTGCATAAAAGGATGGTAACTGAAATTAACATTAGACCAGAAAACCGTGAGTCGCTAGCTACACGTTTGAAATGGTTGGAACTTCCCTAAACGCAACTTCCTAAGGACGGCGAGCTGCAGCTCACGTCCAAAGTGGTCCGAAACCTGAATACCAACACGAGGGAGAATAAACACCTCAGACAGACAGTCACTGGTACAGCCGATTAGCTGTTTGAGCCAAGTACCTAGAAAAGCTAACTTCAGTGGGACCATTCTGCTACTATATCCAAACCATCCTACTCTCATCACCCACTGAGGAATCAGCGACAGGGTTGATTAGCCCATCTTCCAGAATGAATGAAAGGAAAATCCATCCTGAAGTTCCATTCAAGACTAATCATTGGAGCCACGGACAACTATTGACATTGTGACCTCAGGGAGCCAATCAGAGAGAAGACCCAACCACGGCGGCATCCCACATTAATACATTCATGCAAAAATGTAACAACGATAAGTGTCCCTTATGGAACCATGGGTGGGGGAGACATCGTAACAAGCTGTCATATTGTGTCAGTCCGCTAGGGACCTGTGTGTTTAGCTAGTAAATAAATTAAACCAATTTGTATAGTACTGAATCATAAGGCTGGGGTTCTTGCAGCTGCGAGGAGGATACGATGTAATGGTTAATAAGTTGACTTTAGCAATGTAATAGATTTCTACCGTCTAGAGTTTAAGTCGGGAGACGGTATCTTTAAAACCGTTTCCTCGGCACCCCAAATCCTAACACGATTCATTTAGTCGGGTAACAATTAAACAGTCCTCAGATAATTCAAGGTCACAACAGTAGTTTGTTGGTTTTAATTTCTGATCTTTTGGCCCATCAGACCTGGAAAAATCTGATTTAGCATATTTTTTATTTTTTTTATAAACAGAAATTGGGCTGCCTATTTGAAAATAAATGCATTTAAATTTGTCAAGGGAGGGTCATACGAGCAATGCCATAGCATTTCTCATCAACAATATTACTTTGTCTACTGCAAAGGCTTTTATAGCTAGTTAAATGACGGATGTCAAATGTCTACGTCGTATGTCCAACATGTATATTCAATTACATTAACATGATCGCATTCTCATGTGGTGAGACGTCCCTCTAAATGGTTCTTCAAATTCTAAATGATCCAGAATGGTCAGACTACAGGCAACCTGAATATTGATCAATTGACCGTGGTTTAACCCTTAGTTGCCGAATAGACAGTCGGTATTATATTTTCAAAATAGGTACTTCATTTTAATTAAGAATTTCATGCAATGAGTCAGAGCAATTCTTCCGCTGTCAGAAAAATATGTCACAAAATATATTCTACACCCATGGCATCAGATTCACACGTGGAGGACTTCTGTGAAGGGAGCAGCTCTACTATACAAAGTAACCTACGCATTGACAGTTAAGGCCTACTTTTGTCATTTGCATCTTTGGGAGGTTTATCCTTTACTGTTTAACTGACAGATATTAGCAAAAAGGGATTTGTGAAATCTGAAGACGTTACATTGAGACAAACGCCCACACCAGTACATATCCACTTGAGCTGACAGACGACGGCCAGAGCTTTCTCAGGATTTGCACAACGATTTAAGCCAAGTATGATATAGTTGCAGCTGAAGTGACAAATCTGAACTGCCCATTTCGTGCACAGCCATGTGAACGTGGTGTCTTTTCCTATGATCTACAAAACATTATCAGCCTGTTTTTTCAAACTGCTACCACCCCCACCAGGATCACATTTGATTTAATAAACCGCTGCAAAGTCACACCCGTGACAGATGAGCCTTGTGTCCACCGGAGCAAATTAAAATAGGGGGTGCCAAATTTGGGGTTTTGCGTCCATTTCATAATAATGGTAAAATTACGTGATTTGAAAGCATTTGGCAAACCCGATCCCCCAAATAAATGGTTGACCAATAAAGTTGCTTCACTACACTGCTTGGTGTAAGATGTATCCAGATACTGAAAAGGCACCCGCAAAATAAAGTGTCATTTGCAGCGTGCATAATAATGGGCAAAGTCATTGTAGCCCATCTACCAAAGGTTGCAGTGTCCATTACAATGTAGGAAAAATAAGTAATCTTTCGTTCAAATATTTTTTATTGAACACACAGGAATGGTGTATAGGTATGAAAGGCAGGTATACAATTTTTAACTAAACATAAGAGAGCAGGCAGAAATAAAAAGATCCAGAGTTCTGGGTACAAAACAATTATTACAAAACAAGACATACAAAACAAGGACAGGTAGAAAGAAAGAGGGTGGGTGTCACCCCCCCCCCCCCTTATTCCCCCCCTTTATCCCTTCCCCTTATACCCCTCCCCGCTGCTCGGGTGGCGATGCCAGCACATGCTGCCCAGAGGTGGATTAAAATATTACAATGGAGAGTGCGTTAAAAAGTACAAATTCACAGCGTCGAATGGTCCAAGTAAGAGAGGAAAGGCTGCCAGATCTGATCAAATGTTAATAATTTATTGTTCAGAATATATCTAATCCTTTCTAAGTGTACAGTGTTTGCCAATTTGCTGAGCCATAATTTGGTAGTGGGCGCTTCCCTCTTTTTCCAGAACAACAAGATTCGTTTTTTTTGCCGAAATGAGACTAAGAGATGAGTTGTTTTTGGGGGTTGGTTAGTCCGATTAGGGAATCAGACACTCCCAGGATTATCAGAAGCGGGTCTGGGTCAATTGAAGTCTCCAGAACTTCAGAGAGGATCCTAAAAATTCCACACCAGTAACCATGCAAGCTAGAGCATAGGGCGAAGCAGTGGAGAAGTGTACCCTGTGCAGCCTGACATTTATCACACAAAGGGGATGTATCAGGAAATATCCTATGCAGTTTGGTTTTGGAATAGTGTAATCTGTGTAATACCTTGAATTGTATGAGCCGATGTCTGGAGTTAATGGAGCAGGTGTGGATATACTCCAAGCTATCTTCCCAGTCTGCCATCGAAATGTCAGTCCCTAGTTCTCCCTCCCATTTTGCCTTAATGGCCTCTGTAGAGGGTGTGCTAACCGATTGAAAAGAGTCATATAAACGAGATATCAGTTTGTCTGAGGTGGGGGATGTTTTTATGCATCCGTCAAACATGGAAGGCTTAGCGTTCCCAAATGTTGGGAGGTGTTTCCTAACATAGTCTCTGATTTGTAGGTATCTGAAAAAGTTATTTCTGGGAAGATTATAAGTTTCCCTCAGCAACTCAAAGGAAGCAAAGGTCCCTTCTATATATAAATCCCCTATGTTACTTATCCCCAACTCTCCCCATTGCTCAAAGGTGTTATCAAGGTTGGAGGGGGCAAAGGAGGGGTTCCTGGCAACAGGGAGCATGAATGACATTGGTCTAAGCTCAAAGTGGGTTTTAATTTGCTTCCAGATTCGGACTGTGCAATGTATAATAGGATTGTTACGATAAAGTGACCTCTCCAGATTGACAGGCGACAAAATCACAGCACCAATAGAGAAGGGGTGACACTCCTCACGCTCCATACTAAGCCAGGTGGGTGACGGACGTGCGTCATCCAGCAAAAACGTAATCGCACGGAGGTTAGCGGCCCAATAATAACATTTGGGAGAGACAATCCTCCTTCCATCTTGGATTTGCAGAGGTGTTTTTTACCTATCCTGTGTGTTTTATAATCCCAGATGAAAGGATTGATAATTGAGTCCAGTTGTTTATGAAAGGATTTAGGTATGAATACTGGGATGTTCTGGTATAGGTAGAGCAGTTGTGGGAGGAAGACCATTTTAATGGCATTAATTCTTCCGAGCAGAGAAATTGGGAGAGTTCTCCAAAATAATGTTTGTTTTTAGTTTTTGCATCAGCGAGGGGAAATTCTCTTTAAATAGTAAGGAATATTGTTTGGTAACTACAATTCCTAGATAAGTTATCTTCAGAAAAATTTACCTAAGTAGAAGATGTTCTAGCCAGGAGGTGTTTTGTAACCGTATGGGCATTAATTCACTCTTGTTCCAATTTATTCTGTATCCCGAGAAGGTACCAAACAAATTAATCACATCAAGAATAGCTGGAATACTAGCTTGGGGTTCTGTTTCATAGAGGAGAATGTCATCTGCGTATAGGGAAATCTTATTTAGAGTATCTTTAGTATTATAGCCGTGTATTGCTGCATCAGATCTAATCGTCTGAGCGAGAGGTTCAATGATTAGGGCGAAGAGCATAGGCGACAGCGCACAACCCTGCCTTGTCCCTCTGTAGAGGTTAAATCGGGGCAACAATGATTGGTTAGTGAGTATTCTCGCACAGGGGTTCCTATATAAAAGCTGGATCCAATTTATGAACCCATCTCCAATATTAAATTTCTGTAGGACCTCGAATAGATAGGACCACTCAACTTGGTCAAAAGCCTTCTCGGCGTCAAGAGATAACGGCAAGGTCCATGTTTGGTAACCTCTGAGAATACATAATGTTGAAGAGGCGCCTGAGATTGAAGAATGAGTTTCTGTTCGGGATAAAGCCGGTCTGGTCCGAATGGACCAGTTTGCCAATTAAAGTGCTAAGCCTGTTAGCCAGGGTTTTTGCTCAAATCTTTTGGTCTGTATTGAGGGATATTGGTCTGTACGACCCTACCTCTTCCGGATCTTTACCCTTCTTATGTATAACTGTAATGAATGCTTCATCCAAAGTAGATGGGAGAGCTCCATCCTCTCTGGACTGAACCAACATTTTGTGCAGGTAGGGAGAGAGCATGTTGCTGAAAGTTTTATAGAATTCACCCGGGTATCCATCTGGGCCCGGGGTCTTGCCACTCTTTAGAGTTTTGATTGTTTCTCGAATTTCTTCAAGAGATATTTCCTTATTCAGGAAGTTAGAATCTTCCTGGTTCAGGGCAGGAAGATTAGTCATCCAAAAAGTTTTGCATAATTAAGGGGTTAGAATCGGCTTTAGATGTATATAGAGTCTCATAAAACTGACGGAATCTGTCATTGATGTCTTTGGGGGAAGAGTGTAATTCCCCAGATGCAGATTTAACTTTGTGAATCATTCACAATTTTTCGAAGTTGTCTGGCGAGTAATTTGTGTGGTTTGTCACCAAACTCAAAATATTTTTGCTTGGCGTAGAGAAAAGATTTAGCAATTTTAGCTGAGAGAGTCTGATTATATTCAAATTTTAAAGAGGTAATTTTTTTATGTTTCTCCATAGATGGATGTCTAGCATTCTCCCTATCCAGTAAGTGAATTTGTCCCTCCAGTTCTACCAATTTTCCCTTGTTTTGCCTACTCATGGCAGTCTGATAGGAGATGATACAGCCTCTCAAATAAGCCTTAAGTGTTTCCCACAGTAATGCTGGGGAAGTCTGTGTTGTCGTTGGTATCAAAGAAAAATGTTATTTGGTCTTTAAGATGTTCACAGAATGTTGGTTCTGTGAGGAGCTGAGGATTTAACCTCCAGACCCTCTCGTTTGGTACCATGTCACCCAATCTCAGGGAGAAGGTGAGTGGACTGTGGTCCGAGATTATAATATCATGATACTTCACATTACAGGTATAGGGGAGTAGTTTAGCATCAACCAAAAAGTAGTCAATTTGAGTATAAACATTGTGAACATGAGTATTCCCTGCCCGTAGGGTTAGTGATCCTCCATATATCAAATAAGTTAGAATTCTTTATGTAGGTATTCAAGAATTCACTTGAATAGGAGGTGGGGGTTCACCGGGTAGAGGATCTGTCCAAATATTGGTCTAGCACGCAGTTAAGGTCCCCTCCAATAAACAGGTTAGTATGGGAGATATCTGGAATCAGGGCAAGGACTCTTGAAAAAAGAGGGGTTATCAATGTTTGGCCCATAGATATTTAGTAGAGTTACAGAAGTAGAGTGGATCTCTCCTATTACGATCACATAACGACCCTCTTTATCCACAATAGTGGTTTTATGTAGAAAGGGAATTCCTTTCCGTACCAGAATCGCTGTGCCTCTCGTTTTGGCAGAGAAGTTAGAGTGATACACTTGCCCCACCCACCTACACTTAAGTCTGCTGTGAGAATTATTTTTCAGATGGGTTTCTTGCAAAAATATGATATCAGACGAGAGTGCTTTCAAGTGGGCTAGGACCTTGCCTCTCTTAATTGGTTCGTTTAAGCCCTTGACATTCCAGGAAGTGAATGTGAGCCCCGCCCCCCTCTCATTTGTAGTTCCTATGGTGGCCTGCATAACTTGTAACTCAATAAAAAGGTAAGAAAGCGCACCAAACCATCACGATCAGCATATGTAGCAGCTACACCCGAGCAGTATCCAACCAGCCCCTCCCCCCCTGCAAGCCCCTTTACTTCCCACCCTGTTCCCCTACTTTCCCCACTATTTACCCCCCCGCCCAACCCACCTTTAACAGGCATACACAAATAGGAGAGAAAATAAAATTAAAATAAACACATTGTCTGGCCGATGCCAAAAAAGCATGGCGCGACCTCGAACAAGAGGTGAAACAAAAATAAAATCCAAACTGTACGTTCACCTCTCACTATCCTAGAACTTCTACTAACATATGAACTGAGGAGGCTCCCGCAAATAAAGTGTCCAATTAGCATCTAATAAACCTAAAGAGAATAAGTTGCAACCTAAACATATTGCGCACTTAAGCGTCATCTTGGGTCTATCTATCCCTGAGATAAGCAAGATATAGCATCACAAGATTATTTTGCTAAGCACTGCCGGTCTAAACATGAACCATCAGCAACCAACTTAGACAGCCGTACATTTACATATTGTGGGTTAGATCGGAAACAATAATTTTTCTAAATTAAAACGTATCCCCCAGTCAGAAAATAAATAGGTTACATATACATAGGTATATATTTAAAAATATATATATACACACACACCCATACATATCTACATATGCGCATATACACATACATACCCATACAGAAACATTCATGCCCCAGAGTAATAATCTGCACTAATTTAAAATATACACATACATAATAGTAACATGCTAAGAGAAAATAATTATAAAGTACAAATAATAATTATATGTACGCACACCTACCTAGACACTACAGAGGGCTGGTAGGGATCTAAATCGGGAGAGCGGCCCTCGGCTATATCAAAGGCAGAACGGCACAAAACATCCACTTGCTATCCAGGTGTCTGTCTGCCCCTTCCCCACCATCACCCCCAGTCCCCTGCAAGCTTTAAATAAATGGTATTGTAATAACAATAAATGTAAGAACTAAAAAATAAATAACGAAGAAAAAAAAGAAAAAAAAAAAAAAAAAAAAAGGGGGGGAATATAAGTATATTCATCCGAAAGTGTCAATGATCAAACCTGGAAGGCATCCTAAATAGGCATCGCTCTGAACACAGCCAGAATGAAAGTGACTTTAATTGAGAGCCAAGACCACCCTCCACAGCATCTTACATGTTCGGTAGCCCTTGTTGAGACCGTTCAATACGGTTTCACCCGTTATGGTTTAGTATGGATTCGATTCCATGAGCAGACCCTAACACACAATGACAAGGCACTCTAACCTGTACGGGGGATTGGCGTATGTTCCCGGATAAACTTCTCTGCGTCCAAAACCGAGGAGAGCCACATCTTCTCACCGGAGGGCGGGGTAATTCTTAGTCTTGCAGGGAAGAGCAAGGCTGGTCGAAGATGGAGTTTGTAGAGTTTGGCCATGACATCTCTGTAGCCGCCACGGTCCTTTGCCACATCGGGCGCATAATCATAGACACGGAAGGGGTGCCCTTTATGTAACAGGTTGCCCCTCATTTCGGGCCTCGCGCAGGATAAGATCCTTGGTCTTGAAACTGTGACAGATGATTACTGGGCGAGGGCGTTGACCCGGTCCAGGCACTGGGGCGCGATGTGCACGGTCCAGCTGGGGGTCCGAAGCCAAAACGTCCGATCCCATTGCATCCTTCAATAGCTTGGCGAAGAAGTCGGTGGGGCGAGAGCCCGCCTCTACCCCCTCTGCCAGACCAACAACGCGAAGGTTATTACGTCTGGAACGGCCCTCCAGGTCGACCACTTTCACAGAAAGCCTCTGCACAGTACCCTGTAGTGACGAGCACAGCTTCTCTAACTCGTCGATCCTACCAGCGCTGAATTCAGAAGCCCTCTCAAGGTCCGCAATACTCTGGCCCTGCGAAGCGACCGCTCGAATGGTGCCCTCGATTTTGGTGTCCAGTTCAGCAATAGTAGCCTTAAGATCCTCAGCTAAAGCAACACGTAGTTCTCCCAAAGCCTGGGTAAGTTCTTTAAGTGTCACGTTGTTGCCTGTGCCTTCCGCCATGTCTGTCTCGTTGTTTGGTGTGGAGTAGGCCTCCGATGTGGATTTATTGTCCTTTGGTCGCTTATTACTCGGCATTTTTACACAGAAAGTTACGATGTTGTATTAGAAAGAAACGTTTGTTGTAAAAAGTATCATAAAGTAGGTTAAGTTAGATTATTTCGCAAAAAAAGTTGCAGGAGCCTCTCACACGCAGAAATAAGTAATCTTTCAATAGGTTACCCAATTTAAATTCTTGAGAAGATGGCAAAGTTAAAAATTAGGCCAGCGGTGTCAATCTGTGGCAAAGTGCTCACCCAAATCAATGCTTATGACAAACCCAGCTGTGTGACATTTTTTAAAATATGAACATTAGCTAGCTAAATAAGGCTAGCAAGATGCTGCTACACTTGACCGTGGTATTTGTTCATTTTTAGCAACTCCCAATTAGCGCATTCCTCTAGGACAGGAAATTCCATTGAAAGTATCATCAACTTCTAGGGATCCTGTCAACTGATCCTATTCAGTTTCAAACATCAACTTCCATGCTGCACAGGCGTGTGAACCATCCATTATGTTTAGTGCAATAACCGTTTTAAACACAAGAGGTCACTTGTGCCTGAATTCAACAATTATTCAGTCAGTGTTAAGAGCAGTTGTATGAAACCAAATCGGAAAGGCAAGCCAAGCTTGCCAGCCGCTCACAAACTTTCCCCCTGGCACATTTATTGCCTGGTGCCCACATTCCCTTCCTTACAAATAACTGGACATGCGTGCATTCCTATCAAAATGCCTTATTTTCTGTGTAACGTTTCTACTGTAAACATACCCTAAGTATAATGTACTTAGCATTTTATGCCTGCATTCTGATTCTTGCCTAGATTGTAATGGACGTGTGTAAAACACTTTAAGGTGGTACTAATATGAGCTAACGCCATACAATGCAGTCGGGTTATCACGTAAGAGTCTGTCAGACTCGACTGACGTATGGTGTTTAAGACACCTGGGAACTCGGAGTACCACCATAGACTTCAGTGCATTCAAGACAAAGACTTCCAAGCCGTTAGTTGAACACGGCATCACAGGGTTGTCAGATCAGACCCCCCTTTCCAGGGGTATTTAGCTTAGTAAAACTGTTGATAAATCCCCCATCTAAGTAACATTACCTGCATCATCCTCTCCACAATACCTTACCCCAAGGACTTAATCAAATCAAATGTATCAGCTGATATCTAAGTCCTGTACAGAAACCCAGCCTAAAACCCCAAACAGCAAGCAATGCAGGTGTAGAAGCACGGTGGCTAGGAAAAACTCCCTAGGAAGGCCAAAACCTACGAAGAAACCTAGAGAGGAACCAGGCTATGAGGAGTGGCCAGTCCTCTTCTGGCCACCCCTCTTCTCTGCTGTAAGTTTAGCTCTGTTTAGCTTTCGTGCTACGTTTAAGCTAGGCTTGCATTTGGGGAGGTGACAACAATTGGCTTTTTGATTTGTTAATTGTAAACTACTTGTCATGTGTACGTCGTAACAAGTACAAAGATTTGTCACACGCTGAAGTGGCCAAACTAAGTTAAGATCTCATGCAATGGAAGCAGTGAATGGAATTAGGGAGTTCTTGCTTGACAAACATGGCTGCCATATTTTCCAAACTAGATTTACATGGCTCCCTTGTACCGCATCACTGGTGAGCACATTGTAAAACAAGTCTAGCTGTTGTTTAGACTAGATGATAGCATTAACATTTATATATTTTACAAGCAAAGGTGGAATAAAGTTGTGAAGACCTTTATTTCTCATCAGTACAAAACATTGTTTAGATGCTTTTCAGACAACGCGGTTTAGAGTCGTTTGTTTGCGTCATACGTTCTGTTTCAATGCTACGCTGCAGTGATAACAAGCATGTGATGGTACGCGCCAGAATCTCCCATAAGTGTTCATTTGGGTGGAGATCTGGTGACAGACCGCATACTGCTCACATCGTTAAGCTCAAACCATTGTGACCACTCATTACCTATGGATGGGGGCATAGCCACGGTAGCCAAAGTAAATGGCCTGCCAAACATGATAGGTTGCTAAATACTCAGGAACCACACCTGTGGAATAACACTTGTTTAGGCCCAAAAACAACAAGTTACCCATTAATGATGAGATTCCACCGGGGTCGGGAGTCACGGTCCTCATTGGGGGTGGCCCAGCAGTGGTCAAGCACCAGCGCTACCTTGGGGTCAGAGGACTTGGTCAGCTCCACCTCAAAGTGCAGAGGCTGTCTCAGGTACCTCACCACTGGATAGTCCTCCTCCTGGTGGAACGTGTTATACGAGGCGTCTGGAACACAGAATGAGACAACCGGTGGGCACAAAACAGCGAGGTACCATCTCAACTTGTCCATAAAGAAACACACGTTTATCATATCCTGTTGTGCCCCGATGAACCCCCCCCCCCCCCACCAGAGGCTTCTGACAAATTCCCAAATCAGCTCCTCACCGTTACTCCATAGCCACACCTGTAGATCTCAGAACGCAAGAGTAATATATCATAAGGCTTACATTTTTGGGAATGGTTTTGTTAAGGACACCGTCCAAGATTCTATATTCCAGATCAGGAGTGAATAGAATTTAGAGGCCAAGTTGAAATTCTGAATTAGTGCACGCTTACCCTGAGCGAGTCTCATTCTGACCATTTGTCGACCAGTCCCAATCTCGGCAAAATGCTCGTTGTCACGCGGCCTGGTGAGGAAGGCCAATGTGCGAGTGATGTTGACCACATAGTAGCAGGAAACCTTTAACCTAAAAAGAGGTATGTAGGGGAAACTTCAAGCAGTGGAGTGGA
>NW_026602569.1:12321-14756 GCF_029448725.1 Salvelinus fontinalis
CTAACAGCTACAATTGTGATGCGTAATGCACTTACTGATATTCCTCCTCTGAAGACGTCGTGCCATTCAGCTTCACCTCAAGTTCATCTGGCAAGGAGATTTCGTTCTCATACAGCATGACATTGTTGATAAACTATGTAGTAGAGGGGAATTGACTTATTACAGCCTGCAGAAGCAAACAGTCCATAAATACCCATCACCTCAGGGTAATAGTCATTTTACCTTCCTGGTGGTGCCACAGGAGTTGACAGTGAAGTGGAAGTAGGCGAAGCGATCGTCGCTGTAGGTGGGACCACAGGCGGGGTCGCTCAGGGTCAGCTGACCGGGGTTCAGACTGGGAGCAGACTCCACCTTGACCGCCAGCGCAGTCATCGTTCCGTTAGAGAAACACTCTTGGGGGTGGGGGAGCAAAAGACAGGTTCTGTATTTGTTACACTTCATTGAGCACAGTAGAACCAATGGAATAACACCAAAAGTGCAAACCATGCCCATCTGGCACTACTATTAGACTCACAGTATTTGCAAGGAACCCAGGTTTGGTAACCATGTCAAACGACTATTTATCGGAAGTAATTGTTTGAGAACCAACCAGTCAGCGTTTTGAGGAAGCTGCAAGCCAGGGAAAAGTGTTTGATGGTCATGTTGTTGTAAGGATTCAACAGAGCCAAATCCAGTCTGCTCCTGACAGAGGACGGGTGAACCGACTGGGAACCAATGGGAGAGTTCATTAGCATGCATGTATACAGGGTAAGGAAAGCAAGGCTAGCTGCAGCAATTTAGGTTAACATGTTTTGGGAGAGCATCGTACCTCAAACACTGCGTCCGGCGAAGAGAAGGGTAACGTGATGGTGAAGTCTGCGTCGCCCTCTGTCAAATACTGTTGCGCAAGCTCATGGTTAAGCAGCCGCTTGCCAACCAAGACCACGAAAAAGGGCTCTTGGTTCCTGTAGTCCACAGTGATGTGAAAGTTCTCCTGATCACAGTTGCCAGTGACTGAGGGTGGCACTACAAGGACAAACAGGGTTGTGTTTATTAAGCACAAAAAACAGGAAGGTACTACTTGAACTTGTCCAAGGACGATCCTGGCAAATCAGGAACAGGACACTGGGTCCAAATACTCTAAAGCTTAACATTTTCTTTGTAGAGACCGCATAGGAAAAACCTACAGTATGGCTAGTTGGGCTTTCACTGCAATCATTAACGAGAGGAAGCCATTCAACAGTAGTTTGGCCTAGTCCAGAGACATACCAATGTCCAGCAGTACAGCGTCCAAAACGGCAGAGTGAGAGAAAGGAGCGTACTCTGGAAAGACGACCAGGCCGTAGATCAGCTGAAGAGTGAAGGTTGTGACACCTTGTTCCGCCCTTCTCTGTAGTGAAGTTAAAAGCATTGGTCAATTGATAGCATTATTGTTGTAACAGAACTCTATTCAATATCAAGTGACAACTAAGTACATACGGGGACTATTAAAACAAACTATATACTTAAAGTAATGTTGCACTCATTCCTCTAAATTCAGTACTATTGTCAAGTGACTGCATACAACTACCAAAATAATGGAAACACTTGAGTAAATGAGGGATACAAAGTACACTTGAGCCATTATTTATATTTTGTTGGTGGCCCACTTATTAGGGCATGTACAAATCACTGCGTGTTGCTTTGAATTTAACAGACACACACCTCCTTAAAGACCACCGGGTCTGAGAAGGGCACCTCCATCCTGAAGCTCTTCAAGGTGTTGTCCAGGGATCTCTGCTCCTGAACATTGAAGCCTCTGATGTTGCACTCTGCAACAGTTAGCACCATGGTGGGAAAGGTGATGTTCAGC
This sequence comes from Salvelinus fontinalis, assembly GCF_029448725.1. Classification (NCBI taxonomy): domain Eukaryota; kingdom Metazoa; phylum Chordata; class Actinopteri; order Salmoniformes; family Salmonidae; genus Salvelinus; species Salvelinus fontinalis. The sequence goes on from NW_026602569.1 coordinate 14,153, forward strand.
AGCTCCACATCAAGGTTGAAGGTTCCCAACTCAAGCACAAACACTGCCTGCTCAGGAACTGTGTCTAAGGGCGTGTCTGTTCATTGGCAAACAAAAAAAAACATTTTGAAATGCGCTACAATTGAAGTCGAAAATGGACATTTGTTATTGCCTCCCCGTTTCAGTACATTTTCTTCTGTTTTGTGCCTAATGAACAACTCAGGGATCCCAAATTACCATAGGCACTATTTAACTAAACCAGACTCACAGTTGCGAACTTGTGGAGGCCTGGCCATCGGAGGTGTTGTGATAGGGAAGAGGACTTTGTAGCGTGTGTCCTCGTGTGCGACCTCCTCGATCCACAGCAACTCAAGCATGGGCTCAATGGTGTAAGTGACAAAGTACTGGTCATCCTGAATATGGCTCTGTAAAGGGAGACGAGTGATGCAGTCAGGCTGTAATACACAAGTGGAGTGCAAAAACAGCTAAATGTTCCTTACAAGCCAGAATGTTACTCTACCGGTTATCTGTGTGTTTTGTCCTTCAGCCGCTCGTAATTTAAGACAATATCTGTTTACCCGACTTTAGAGAGCTGGTAGGCATATGGTTGTCAACTTGCATTTCC
>NW_026602570.1:0-14741 GCF_029448725.1 Salvelinus fontinalis
TAACCTGTTATGGCTGCACGCTGAATATTGAAAAAACTGGAAAATGTGTGCACATTTTCAAACGGCCTCCTAAGAAACTTTTTATTTTCCAATATGCATATATTTACTACTGTTGGATAGATAACAGTCTGTAGTTTCTAAAAAGGTTTGAATTGTTTCTCTAAGTCGAACAGAAATATTTTTACAGCCATTTTCCCAGCCGAATTGAGTTTCCCAAAATGCGATGTGTCTCTTTAAGACCTTCTCTATAAAAGGCCATTTGACTTAGGACCATACGGACACGTCAGAGGCGTACCTCAGACTGTAATGCGGAAGTGAGAATTGAAAGGGGTCGAATATCTCGTCCCTGGACTGAATAACAGAACTTCTTGTGAGACATGCGCAGTTAAAATAAAAATCCGGGCGCGAAGGATAATTTGATCTCGGCTTCTGGAACAAGGTAGGTTACTTTGAATATGATGCCTGACTACGATATTATTTGCTACATGTCACAAAATCATCCTAAAGGTTGTTTTTTCAATATACTTTAATTATATTATTGCAATTTATTCTGGACTTTAGATGTGAAACGACGGAAGAATTTTTTGAAGAAACGCTTTCTGGCGCAGCAATGCTACCGTGCTAGCTAACCAAAGAGGGGAATCCTTCGTTCTGGAACCCAACTAAAGACTCTACTGGACATTGGACCCCGTTACAACATTCTGATGGAGTACCAAGAAAGATAAGACCCAATTTGGGATGCTTTTTCATATATATGTCGAACTGTTGAATGCTAACGCTGCTAACTATGCTAGGCTAGCGCTTGACTAGAATCAATGCTGCCTTATGCTAGCTTATGATGTTAGCTAATATAACGATATATTGTGTTTTCGCTGTAAAACACTTCAAAAATCGGAAATGTTGTCTGTATTCACAAGATATCTGTCTTTCATTAGTTATCCACCATATGTTTTTCTGAAATGTTTTATGAGGTGTAATTAGTAGCCGACGTTGGTGTATGTATTTTCTCTGGCTACTCCCGGCTGGATTCAGACTCTAGCTATGTGTTAGCATTTTTGGGTAGCATCAATGTAAAACAGATTTATAGCTAAAATATGCACTTTTTATGAACAAAACATAGATTTATTGTGTAACATGTTATATGACTGTCATCTGAGGTCGTTTTTTCTGGGCTCTTTAGGTTGGTTTTAGTTTATTTCGGTTGGTTGTGCATGCTACTTCAATCATAATTCATACTTCATAATCATAATTCATACGTGTCTGTCCACTTTTGTATTTGGTGGTGAGCTAACATAAATATATGTGGTGTTTTCTCTGTAAAACATTTAAAAAATCGGACATGTTGGCTGGATTGACAAGATGTTTATCTTTCAAATGCTGTATTGGACTTGTTAATGTGTAAAAGTTAAATATTTTTAAAAAATAGATTTTGAATTTCGCGCTCTGCAGCTGTTGTCATTTTTGGTCCGAGGTCGGGCTTGCACCCCAAACAGGTTAAGGTGCACGCGCCGCGGGTGAGTCGCCAAGGTCGGGGCCCCCAGAGTTGTTGGAGAAAAAAGGTTCTCGTCCGTTGGGGGTGCTGGTGGGTGTAGATGAGAGGTATTTTGGAAGGATGGTGGGTTGGTAAGGTTTTTTTTGAAATGGTTCTATTTAAATTAGTTCTATTTTATTGTTTCTTTTCTACAAGGCCCATGGTCATGGTAACCCTGAGTCCAGGAAACCAAAAAAGAAGGGGAACATTTTAACTAAAGGAGAGTATTATTATTATTGAGAGTCCATAGTCATGGTAACTCCCATAGTGCTAGTAAAGTCGCTAGAGGAAAGTTTTAATTACGAGTCCATGGTCTTGGTAAATGCTATTGAAGATTTATTTTAACGGTCCTAAAGGTCACCTATGTATTTTTAGGGTAACCTAACGGTAGAAGGGCCCTGTGGTGTGATAGCTGAGCGTTAGCGTTTATCTATCTAACTACCATAGTGCTAGTAAAGTCGCTAGAGGAAAGTTTTAATTACGAGTCCATGGTCATGGTAAGTACTATTGAAGATCTATTTTAACGGTCCTAAAGGTCACCTATGTATTTTTAGGGTAACCTAACGGTAGAAGGGCCCTGTGGTGTGATAGCTGAGCGTTAGTGTCTATCTGTCTGTAGGGTAGGGACCAAAGGTGGGGTGGGGATACACATGCAAACAAACATGAACATAAGAGGGGAAATAGCTATACACATATTTGTAACATATACAGAAGCATACACATATATCCCCACAAGTGGTGAGGGATAACAAGCAAAGTCACACTCCACTTCATCCTATGTGTGCATGTGTATGAGCTGTGTAAAACTCCAATTAAGGAAAGAAAAGTATACAAATAAAATAGTAGCCAAAAGGAGACCCCTCCGACGTCTGTGTGGAACCTGCCTTCCTTACAGCAACACTACAGATCTAGAGGAGTCCCAGCCACGACGCGTTTCTGCCTTACTCGGCTTCATCAGGTAGCAGGGAGGAGAATATATCCAAATAAAATTAAAGTAAAAGGGTGCAAAAAGTTGTAAAAAGTGTATGTATATATATATATATCTACATATACAGTATAGTGTGCTATGTAATGTACTTGCCTTAATTGTAGTCCTGGTTGGGTGTGTAGAGTAGAATGCGGCCTGTCTGTTGTTCTCCTTGCAATGTTTGTGAGGAGTGCTGCCTCTTTAGTCTGTGCATTTATAACCCAGGTGGAGGAGGTAATTTTGATTGGTCTGCACTGTTACTGGGCAAGATAGCCGGTAACAGGTTGCATTGTACAGGGTTCAGATAGGGGTGAGAGTGGAATAGAGCTAAGTAAAGTGGATGGGCAGTTAGAGTAGAGGTCAAGCACAACTAACAACAATACAATGGAGATCCAATATGATATAAGTTCAACCTTATAGTGACACAAGGTTAATAACATGTTATATGGTATAAATGACACGTGGAGTGTGACAAAGCAGGGATCACAATACATTATAAGGGACAGACACAAAATAGGGATCATAGTACATTATAAGAGACAGACAAGGTTAACAACATAGGGTCAGACACAGACACATATACACATACACACACACACAGATGGGTTAGGGCTAGGATAGCAGTAAAGGTTAGGGGCTAAGGTTAAGGTTAGGACCAGTGTTAGGAAGGTGCAGGGGTGTGAGTGGGGTGAGCCTATGTTTTAATTTGTTCATTTTAACTCCTAAATTGGAAATACGGTCGTCAGGGTAAGTAGAGGTCTCTTACACCTGTGTCAGGATGGTGAAGTCTTGTTCTTTGGTGAAAAAAATCTTTCTCTTTAGTTGAAAAAGGTGATGTCTTTGCAGGCGTTCAGGTTGTAGTGTGTAGTGTGTAGTGGTAGAATCCAGGGTCTTTGATGTTGAAGTGTGTAGTGGTAGAATCCAGGGTCTTTGATGTTGAAGTGTGTAGTGTGTAGTGGTAAAATCCGGGGTCTTTGATGTTGAAGTGTGTAGTGTGTAGTGTGTAGTGGTAGAATCCGGGGTCTTTGGTGATGATGAAGGATGATTCCTTTTCGTTGAAAAAAGTAGAGTAGGTGATGTGCATCCAAGGGTCAGGAGTAAAGTAGGGTCATTTTAGGTTGTATTAAATCTAACGATAATTATAAAGATAATTTTAAACCTCTTTACCATCCAACCATTCCTTGGAGAAGTATGATGGGTGGAGAATCAACACCCCTAGAAAAGGCCCGATTTAAGATAATCCCAGTAAATTAAAGGGATAAAAATTTCCTTGGCTTGCTGCGTCCAGATCCCTCGGTAGGCAATGCAGCGGTGACTCGCCAGTGTTTGGTTTCTAGTTTTGAGTCGGTTGATCCACTTCCATCTCTGACACGTGGAAACCGGAGGGGGGAAGGGAGGGGGTGCACTCCACATCATATGCGCGCGGTCCGGAGGGGTCTGGGCGCGGCCGGCCAAAGTTGTAGACCCCATGGTGCCCACTAGTAGATTAACCCATTATTAGGGTTAAAGAGTCGTCTGTCCTTGGGGTGGGGGTTAGGGTTAGGTATGGTTAGTAAAATGGTTAAGTTTAGGGTTAAGGTTAGGGTAAGGTATATTTTTTAGAGTGGTTTAGGGTTAGGTTTAGGGTTAGGGTAATGTTTTAGGGTTAAGGTTAGGTATGGTTAGTAAAATGGTTAAGTTTAGGGTTAAGGTTAGGGTAAGGTATATTTTTTAGAGTGGTTTAGGGTTAGGTTTAGGGTTAGGGTAATGTTTTAGGGTTAAGGTTAGGTATGGTTAGTAAAATGGTTAAGTTTAGGGTTAAGGTTAGGGTAAGGTATATTTTTTAGAGTGGTTTAGGGTAATGTTTTAGGGTTAGGGTTAGGGTTAGGGTTAGGGTTAGGGTTAGGGTTAGGGTTAGGTTAGGGTTAGGTTAGGGTTAGGGTTAGGGTTAGGGTTAGGGTTAGGGTTAGGGTTAGGTTAGGGTTAGGGTTAGGGTTAGGGTTAGGGTTAGGGTTAGGGTTAGGGTTTAGGGTTAGGGTTAGGGTTAGGGTTAGGGTTAGGGTTAGGGTTTAGGGTTAGGGTTAGGGTTAGGGTTAGGGTTAGGGTTAGGGTTAGGGTTAGGGTTAGAGGGTTAGGGTTAGGGTTAGGGTTAGGGTTAGGGTTAGGGTTAGGGTTAGGGTTAGGGCTAGGGTTAGGGTTAGGGTTAGGGTTAGGGTTAGGGTTAGGGTTAGGTTTCTAGTTTTGAGGCGGTTGATCCACTTCCATCTCTGACACGTGGAAACCGAAGGGGGGAAGGGAGGGGTTGCACTCCACATCATATGCGCGCTGGTCAGAGGGGTCTGGGCGCGGCCGGCCAAGGTTGTAGGCCCCATGTTGCCCACTTGTAGATATAACCCCTTACCTGGGTTAAAAGGGTGGTCTGTCCGTGGGGTAGATTTTTAGGTTTAGGTAAGGTTAGTAAAATGGTTAAGGTTAGGGTTAAGGTTGGGGTTAGGTATAGTTTTTTAGAGTGGTTTAGGGTAAGGTTTTTAGGGTTAAGGTTAGGTATGGTTAGTAAACTGGTTAGGGTTAGGTATGGTTAGTAAAATGGTTAAGTTTAGGGTTAAGGTTAGGGTAAGGTATATATTTTTTTAGAGAGGTTTTAGGGTTAGGTTTAAGGTTAGGGTAAGGTTTAGGGTTAAGGTTAGGTATGGTTAGTAAAATGGTTAAGGTTAGGGTTAGGGTTAGGGTAAGGTATAGCTTCAGGAAAGGTTAAGTTTAGGTAGGTCTGTCAACTCGATTTAGGATCAGGCAAAATCCCTTGAGTTACGCCCCTTATTCAGGTTTGGTCCTCGGTTGGTTGCCATGTGTCCATATCGAGTGGTGTGGTAGAAAGGTCTAGGTCCGCTGTGTCAACGGATGTAGAAGGCATAGTACAATGTAGGAGTTTACTCCCTCTCGGATCCTTCTGGGTGAGCTCCATATTGTCTATGTATTTACTTCCGTGTTCGTCAGTTTAGGTCCTGGATGTTTTCAACCATGTGTATATTTTCAAGAGTTATTCCCTTCCAGGATCCTAACTCTGAATCAACCATGTATAGTCCAGTCCAGCTGGTCCGTATGGGTATACTCAACTTAGGATCAGGCAAAACCGTCGAGTTGCGTACCTTGTGCAGGTCCGGACCTCAGTTGGTTGCCATGTGTCCCTGTCGAGTGGTAAGTCATTGAACTCACATAGGTTAGCGAGGACAGGGATCAAGGGTTAGGGTTAGGGTTAGGGTTAGGGTTAGGGTTAGGGTTAGGGTTAGGGTTAGGGTTAGGGTTAGGGTTAGGGTTAGGTTTCTAGTTTTGAGGCGGTTGATCCACTTCCATCTCTGACACGTGGAAACCGAAGGGGGGAAGGGAGGGGTTGCACTCCACATCATATGCGCGCTGGTCAGAGGGGTCTGGGCGCGGCCGGCCAAGGTTGTAGGCCCCATGTTGCCCACTTGTAGATATAACCCCTTACCTGGGTTAAAAGGGTGGTCTGTCCGTGGGGTAGATTTTTAGGTTTAGGTAAGGTTAGTAAAATGGTTAAGGTTAGGGTTAAGGTTGGGGTTAGGTATAGTTTTTTAGAGTGGTTTAGGGTAAGGTTTTTAGGGTTAAGGTTAGGTATGGTTAGTAAACTGGTTAGGGTTAGGTATGGTTAGTAAAATGGTTAAGTTTAGGGTTAAGGTTAGGGTAAGGTATATATTTTTTTAGAGAGGTTTTAGGGTTAGGTTTAAGGTTAGGGTAAGGTTTAGGGTTAAGGTTAGGTATGGTTAGTAAAATGGTTAAGGTTAGGGTTAGGGTTAGGGTAAGGTATAGCTTCAGGAAAGGTTAAGTTTAGGTAGGTCTGTCAACTCGATTTAGGATCAGGCAAAATCCCTTGAGTTACGCCCCTTATTCAGGTTTGGTCCTCGGTTGGTTGCCATGTGTCCATATCGAGTGGTGTGGTAGAAAGGTCTAGGTCCGCTGTGTCAACGGATGTAGAAGGCATAGTACAATGTAGGAGTTTACTCCCTCTCGGATCCTTCTGGGTGAGCTCCATATTGTCTATGTATTTACTTCCGTGTTCGTCAGTTTAGGTCCTGGATGTTTTCAACCATGTGTATATTTTCAAGAGTTATTCCCTTCCAGGATCCTAACTCTGAATCAACCATGTATAGTCCAGTCCAGCTGGTCCGTATGGGTATACTCAACTTAGGATCAGGCAAAACCGTCGAGTTGCGTACCTTGTGCAGGTCCGGACCTCAGTTGGTTGCCATGTGTCCCTGTCGAGTGGTAAGTCATTGAACTCACATAGGTTAGCGAGGACAGGGATCAAGGGTTAGGGTTAGGGTTAGGGTTAGGGTTAGGGTTAGGGTTAGGGTTAGGGTTAGGGTTAGGTTTCTAGTTTTGAGGCGGTTGATCCACTTCCATCTCTGACACGTGGAAACCGAAGGGGGGAAGGGAGGGGTTGCACTCCACATCATATGCGCGCTGGTCAGAGGGGTCTGGGCGCGGCCGGCCAAGGTTGTAGGCCCCATGTTGCCCACTTGTAGATATAACCCCTTACCTGGGTTAAAAGGGTGGTCTGTCCGTGGGGTAGATTTTTAGGTTTAGGTAAGGTTAGTAAAATGGTTAAGGTTAGGGTTAAGGTTGGGGTTAGGTATAGTTTTTTAGAGTGGTTTAGGGTAAGGTTTTTAGGGTTAAGGTTAGGTATGGTTAGTAAACTGGTTAGGGTTAGGTATGGTTAGTAAAATGGTTAAGTTTAGGGTTAAGGTTAGGGTAAGGTATATATTTTTTTAGAGAGGTTTTAGGGTTAGGTTTAAGGTTAGGGTAAGGTTTAGGGTTAAGGTTAGGTATGGTTAGTAAAATGGTTAAGGTTAGGGTTAGGGTTAGGGTAAGGTATAGCTTCAGGAAAGGTTAAGTTTAGGTAGGTCTGTCAACTCGATTTAGGATCAGGCAAAATCCCTTGAGTTACGCCCCTTATTCAGGTTTGGTCCTCGGTTGGTTGCCATGTGTCCATATCGAGTGGTGTGGTAGAAAGGTCTAGGTCCGCTGTGTCAACGGATGTAGAAGGCATAGTACAATGTAGGAGTTTACTCCCTCTCGGATCCTTCTGGGTGAGCTCCATATTGTCTATGTATTTACTTCCGTGTTCGTCAGTTTAGGTCCTGGATGTTTTCAACCATGTGTATATTTTCAAGAGTTATTCCCTTCCAGGATCCTAACTCTGAATCAACCATGTATAGTCCAGTCCAGCTGGTCCGTATGGGTATACTCAACTTAGGATCAGGCAAAACCGTCGAGTTGCGTACCTTGTGCAGGTCCGGACCTCAGTTGGTTGCCATGTGTCCCTGTCGAGTGGTAAGTCATTGAACTCACATAGGTTAGCGAGGACAGGGATCAAGGGTTAGGGTTAGGGTTAGGGTTAGGGTTAGGGTTAGGGTTAGGGTTAGGGTTAGGGTTAGGGTTAGGTTTCTAGTTTTGAGGCGGTTGATCCACTTCCATCTCTGACACGTGGAAACCGAAGGGGGGAAGGGAGGGGTTGGGTTAGGGTTAGGGTTAGGGTTAGGGTTAGGGTTAGGGTTAGGGTTAGGGTTAGGGTTAGGGTTAGGGTTAGGGGGGGTTAGGGTTAGGGTTAGGGTTAGGGTTAGGGTTAGGGTTAGGGTTAGGGTTAGGTTAGGGTTAGGTTAGGGTTAGGGTTAGGGTTAGGGTTAGGGTTAGGGTTAGGGTTAGGGTTAGGGTTAGGTTAGGGTTAGGGTTAGGGTTAGGGTTAGGGTTAGGGTTAGGGTTAGGGTTAGGTTTCTAGTTTTGAGGCGGTTGATCCACTTCCATCTCTGACACGTGGAAACCGAAGGGGGGAAGGGAGGGGTTGCACTCCACATCATATGCGCGCTGGTCAGAGGGGTCTGGGTTAGGGTTAGGGTTAGGGTTAGGGTTAGGGTTAGGGTTAGGGTTAGGGTTAGGGTTAGGGTTAGGGTTAGGGTTAGGGTTAGGTTTCTAGTTTTGAGGCGGTTGATCCACTTCCATCTCTGACACGTGGAAACCGAAGGGGGGAAGGGAGGGGTTGCACTCCACATCATATGCGCGCTGGTCAGAGGGGTCTGGGTTAGGGTTAGGGTTAGGGTTAGGGTTAGGGTTAGGGTTAGGGTTAGGGTTAGGGTTAGGGTTAGGGTTAGGGTTAGGGTTTCTAGTTTTGAGTCGGTTGATCCACTTCCATCTCTGACACGTGGAAACCGGAGGGGGGAAGGGAGGGGGTGCACTCCACATCATATGCGCGCGGGCCGGAGGGGTCTGGGCGCGGCCGGCCAAAGTCGTAGGCCCCATGGAGCCCACTGGTAGATTAACCCATTACTATGGGTAAAGAGTCGTCTGTCCATGGGGTGGGGGTTAGGGTTAGGTATGGTTAGTAAAATGGTTAAGTTTAGGGTTAAGGTTGGGGTAAGGTATATTTTTTAGAGTGGTTTAGGGTTAGGTTTGGGGTTAGGGTAATGTTTTAGGGTTAAGGTTAGGTATGGTTAGTAAAATGGTTAAGTTTAGGGTTAAAGTTAGGGTAAGGTATATTTTTTAGAGTGGTTTAGGGTAATGTTTTAGGGTTAAGGTTAGGTATGGTTAGTAAAATGGTAAAGTTTAGGGTTAGGGTAAGGTATAGTTTTAGGAATGGTTAAGTTTAGGTAGGTCTGTCGACTCGATTTAGGATCAGGCAAAATCCCTTGAGTTACGTCCCTTATGCAGGTTTGGTCCTCGGTTGGTTGCCATGTGTCCATATCGAGTGGTGTGGTCAAGATGTCTAGGTCCGCTATGTCAACGGATGTGGAAAGCATAGTGCAACCTAGGAGTTTACTCCCCCTCGGATCCTTCTCTCTTAGCTCCACGTTGTCTATGTATTCACTTCCGTGTTCGTCAGTTTAGGTCCTGGATGTATTCAATCATGTGTATAATTCAGGGGTTATTCCCTTCCAGGATCCTAACTCTGAATCAACCCATGTATAGTACAATCCAGCTGGTCCGTATGGGTATACTCAACGTAGGATCAGGCAAAACCGTCGAGTTGCGTACCTTGTGCAGGTCCGGACCTCAGTTGGTTGCCATGTGTCCCTGTCGGGTGGTAAGTCATTGAACTCCCATAGGTTTGGGCAGATAAGAACCCAGAAGGCAAGCCCTCTTCACGGCTGTCATACATCCACCTTAGGAGTTCCGTCCTACGTTTCAGAAAGTCTATCGGGGGTTTTTTGGGTCAGGCAAAACAACCTCTGGCCTTTGTACGTCTGCCAGGAGTTACAGTTGATAGCCATGCTCCATCCCTACCATTTCGGTCCCAGGTAATTCAGTGGTTTGGGTGATAGTGACCAATGGAATAACTCCCTTCCAGGATCGTAGTATTTCCAGAGGTATATCCTCCCTAGACAGTGAATTTGATCGTAGTCCAGGTAAAGGAGTGTGGATCGGTTGTCCAGGCTTAGTGCGGCGGGGTAAGGGGTCCCCCAGTGAAAGTTAGTGGGATCCAATTCTCCGCCAGACATAATCTGGGCACCCCAGGGGTTACACGGCCAAGGCGATACTCCAGGCGCGGCGCCAAACCCCAAAGCCCCTCTTTTAGTTATCCCAACCCCAAGGATGAAACACGCGCTACTGGACATACTGCCAATCCAGTTCTAAACTGGGGTAGATAGTCGTCCAGCGCGGTACGTGAGTCTCCTGTTTGTGCGGGGCTGGGAGGGTTGTGCCGATAGGTCTACCAACAGGACCCCAAGGGGTCCCGAAGGGTCCGGTCTATACCATTTCCTCCGGTCTTCTTTCTTGGTGTATGGTCGGGCCTAATGCTTAAGGTGCACGCGCCGCGGGTGAGTCGCCAAGGTCGGGGCCCCCAGAGTTGTTGGAGAAAAAAGGTTCTCGTCCGTTGGGGGTGCTGGTGGGTGTAGATGAGAGGTATTTTGGAAGGATGGTGGGTTGGTAAGGTTTTTTTTGAAATGGTTCTATTTAAATTAGTTCTATTTTATTGTTTCTTTTCTACAAGGCCCATGGTCATGGTAACCCTGAGTCCAGGAAACCAAAAAAGAAGGGGAACATTTTAACTAAAGGAGAGTATTATTATTATTGAGAGTCCATAGTCATGGTAACTCCCATAGTGCTAGTAAAGTCGCTAGAGGAAAGTTTTAATTACGAGTCCATGGTCTTGGTAAATGCTATTGAAGATTTATTTTAACGGTCCTAAAGGTCACCTATGTATTTTTAGGGTAACCTAACGGTAGAAGGGCCCTGTGGTGTGATAGCTGAGCGTTAGCGTTTATCTATCTAACTACCATAGTGCTAGTAAAGTCGCTAGAGGAAAGTTTTAATTACGAGTCCATGGTCATGGTAAGTACTATTGAAGATCTATTTTAACGGTCCTAAAGGTCACCTATGTATTTTTAGGGTAACCTAACGGTAGAAGGGCCCTGTGGTGTGATAGCTGAGCGTTAGTGTCTATCTGTCTGTAGGGTAGGGACCAAAGGTGGGGTGGGGATACACATGCAAACAAACATGAACATAAGAGGGGAAATAGCTATACACATATTTGTAACATATACAGAAGCATACACATATATCCCCACAAGTGGTGAGGGATAACAAGCAAAGTCACACTCCACTTCATCCTATGTGTGCATGTGTATGAGCTGTGTAAAACTCCAATTAAGGAAAGAAAAGTATACAAATAAAATAGTAGCCAAAAGGAGACCCCTCCGACGTCTGTGTGGAACCTGCCTTCCTTACAGCAACACTACAGATCTAGAGGAGTCCCAGCCACGACGCGTTTCTGCCTTACTCGGCTTCATCAGGTAGCAGGGAGGAGAATATATCCAAATAAAATTAAAGTAAAAGGGTGCAAAAAGTTGTAAAAAGTGTATGTATATATATATATATATCTACATATACAGTACAGTGTGCTATGTAATGTACTTGCCTTAATTGTAGTCCTGGTTGGGTGTGTGGAGTAGAATGCGGCCTGTCTGCTGTTCTCCTTGCAAAGTTTGTGAGGAGTGCTGCCTCTTTAGTCTGTGCATTTATAGCCCAGGTGGAGAAGGCAATTTTGATTGGTCTGCACTGTTACTGGGCAAGATAGCCGGTAACAGGTTGCATTGTACAGGGTTCAGATAGGAATAGAGCTAAGTAAAGTGGATGGGCAGTTAGAGTAGAGGTCAAGCACACCTGACAACAATACAATGGAGATCCAATATGATATAAGTTCAACCTTATAGTGACATAAGGTTAATAACATGTTATATGGTATAAATGACCCGTGGAGTGTGACAAAGCAGGGATCACAATACATTATAAGGGACAAACACAAAATAGGGATCATAGTACATTATAAGAGACAGACAAGGTTAACAACATAGGGTCAGACCCAGACACATATACACATACACACACACACACAGATGGGTTAGGGCTAGGATAGCAGTAAAGGTTAGGGGCTGAGGTTAAGGTTAGGATTAGTATTAGGAATGGTTAGGGTTAGACAGGTTAGGTGAGGGGTTGGGTAGGTCTTGTAGGTCCAATTTTAAATTATTAAATTAAATATAATTGTAAAATCCCAATTATTTAATTATTAAATTATTGCAGGATCATGGGATCATTTAGGAAGATATAAAGTACATTTTTGAGAGTCCGTGGTCACAGTAACTCTGAAATGCTATTAAAGATTAATTTTAACGGTCCTAATGGTCACCTATTTATTTTTAGGGTAACCTAATGGTAAAAAGGCCCTGTGGTGTGATGGCTGAGCATTAGTGTCTGTCTGTCTGTAGGGTTGGGACCAAGGGTAGGGTGGGGGTACACATTCAAACACGTATAAACATAAGAGGGTTTACCTGGGTTTTTTTGGTTTGTTTGTGTATGGTGCAGGGGTGTGAGTGGGGTGAGCCTATGTTATAATTTGTTTCTTTTAGCTCCTAAATTGGAGATATGGTCGTCAGGGTAAGTAAAGGTCTCTTCCACCACGTCAGGATGGTGAAGTCTTGTTCTTTGGTGAAAAAAATCTTTGTTTTTGGTTGAAAAAGGTGATGTCTTTGCGGGAGTTCAGGTTGAAGTGTGTAGTGGTAGAATCCGGGGTCTTTGGTGATGATGAAGGATGATTCCTTTTCGTTGAAAAAAGTAGAGTAGGTGATGTGCATCCAAGGGTCAGGAGTAAAGTAGGGTCATTTTAGGTTTATTAAATCTAACGATAATTATAAAGGTAATTTTAAACCTCTTTACCATCCAACCATTCCTTGGAGAAGTATGATGGGTGGAAAATCAACACCCCTAGAAAAAGCCCGATTTAAGATGATCCCAGTGAATTTAAGGGATGAAAATTTCCTTGGCTTGCTGCGTCCAGGTCCCTCGGCAGGCAATGCAGCGGTGACTCGCCAAGTTTTGGTTTCTAGTTTTGAGTCGGTTGATCCACTTCCATCTCTGACACGTGGAAACCGGAGGGGGGAAGGGAGGGGGTGCACTCCACATCATATGCGCGCGGGCCGGAGGGGTCTGGGCGCGGCCGGCCAAAGTCGTAGGCCCCATGGAGCCCACTGGTAGATTAACCCATTACTATGGGTAAAGAGTCGTCTGTCCATGGGGTGGGGGTTAGGGTTAGGTATGGTTAGTAAAATGGTTAAGTTTAGGGTTAAGGTTGGGGTAAGGTATATTTTTTAGAGTGGTTTAGGGTTAGGTTTGGGGTTAGGGTAATGTTTTAGGGTTAAGGTTAGGTATGGTTAGTAAAATGGTTAAGTTTAGGGTTAAAGTTAGGGTAAGGTATATTTTTTAGAGTGGTTTAGGGTAATGTTTTAGGGTTAAGGTTAGGTATGGTTAGTAAAATGGTAAAGTTTAGGGTTAGGGTAAGGTATAGTTTTAGGAATGGTTAAGTTTAGGTAGGTCTGTCGACTCGATTTAGGATCAGGCAAAATCCCTTGAGTTACGTCCCTTATGCAGGTTTGGTCCTCGGTTGGTTGCCATGTGTCCATATCGAGTGGTGTGGTCAAGATGTCTAGGTCCGCTATGTCAACGGATGTGGAAAGCATAGTGCAACCTAGGAGTTTACTCCCCCTCGGATCCTTCTCTCTTAGCTCCACGTTGTCTATGTATTCACTTCCGTGTTCGTCAGTTTAGGTCCTGGATGTATTCAATCATGTGTATAATTCAGGGGTTATTCCCTTCCAGGATCCTAACTCTGAATCAACCCATGTATAGTACAATCCAGCTGGTCCGTATGGGTATACTCAACGTAGGATCAGGCAAAACCGTCGAGTTGCGTACCTTGTGCAGGTCCGGACCTCAGTTGGTTGCCATGTGTCCCTGTCGGGTGGTAAGTCATTGAACTCCCATAGGTTTGGGCAGATAAGAACCCAGAAGGCAAGCCCTCTTCACGGCTGTCATACATCCACCTTAGGAGTTCCGTCCTACGTTTCAGAAAGTCTATCGGGGGTTTTTTGGGTCAGGCAAAACAACCTCTGGCCTTTGTACGTCTGCCAGGAGTTACAGTTGATAGCCATGCTCCATCCCTACCATTTCGGTCCCAGGTAATTCAGTGGTTTGGGTGATAGTGACCAATGGAATAACTCCCTTCCAGGATCGTAGTATTTCCAGAGGTATATCCTCCCTAGACAGTGAATTTGATCGTAGTCCAGGTAAAGGAGTGTGGATCGGTTGTCCAGGCTTAGTGCGGCGGGGTAAGGGGTCCCCCAGTGAAAGTTAGTGGGATCCAATTCTCCGCCAGACATAATCTGGGCACCCCAGGGGTTACACGGCCAAGGCGATACTCCAGGCGCGGCGCCAAACCCCAAAGCCCCTCTTTTAGTTATCCCAACCCCAAGGATGAAACACGCGCTACTGGACATACTGCCAATCCAGTTCTAAACTGGGGTAGATAGTCGTCCAGCGCGGTACGTGAGTCTCCTGTTTGTGCGGGGCTGGGAGGGTTGTGCCGATAGGTCTACCAACAGGACCCCAAGGGGTCCCGAAGGGTCCGGTCTATACCATTTCCTCCGGTCTTCTTTCTTGGTGTATGGTCGGGCCTAATGCTTAAGGTGCACGCGCCGCGGGTGAGTCGCCAAGGTCGGGGCCCCCAGAGTTGTTGGAGAAAAAAGGTTCTCGTCCGTTGGGGGTGCTGGTGGGTGTAGATGAGAGGTATTTTGGAAGGATGGTGGGTTGGTAAGGTTTTTTTTGAAATGGTTCTATTTAAATTAGTTCTATTTTATTGTTTCTTTTCTACAAGGCCCATGGTCATGGTAACCCTGAGTCCAGGAAACCAAAAAAGAAGGG
>NW_026602571.1:0-14731 GCF_029448725.1 Salvelinus fontinalis
CAAAAACAAGCTCCAAATCATGTTGAAATACAGAAATAAACACTTTTCCAAAAACACGCTCCAAATCATGTTGAAATACAGAAATAAACACTTTTCCAAAAACAAGCTCCAAATCATGTTGAAATACAGAAATAAACACTTTTCCAAAAACAAGCTCCAAATCATGTTGAAATACAGAAATAAACACTTTTTCATAAACAAGCTCTAAATCATGTTTGATGCACTCTGTAAGTGATTTTTCCCCAGTACTGTTAGAACTGGATGATAGGAACACTGTGGACAGTTTTCAGCAATTTGCAATATTGGAATACAGAAATAAACACTTTTCCAAAAACAAGCTCCAAATCACGTTGAAATACAGAAATAAACACTTTTTCATAAAAAAGCTCTAAATCATGTTGAAATACAGAAAATAACACTTTTCCAAAAACAAGCTCCAAATCATGTTGAAATACAGAAATAAACACTTTTTCATAAACAAGCTCTAAATCATGTTTGATGCACTCTGTAAGTGATTTTTTTCCCAGTACTGTTAGAACTGGATGATAGGATCACTGTGGACAGTTTTCAGCAAGTAGCAATATTGGAATACAGAAATAAACACTTTTCCAAAAACAAGCTCCAAATCATGTTGAAATACAGAAATAAACACTTTCCAAAAACAAGCTCCAAATCATGTTGAAATACAGAAATAAACACTTTTCCAAAAACAAGCACCAAATCATGTTGAAATACAGAAATAAAGACTTTTTCATAAAAAGCTCTAAATCATGTTTGATGCACTCTGTAAGTGATTTTTTTTCAGTACTGTTAGAACTGGATGATAGGATCACTGTGGACAGTTTTCAGCAAGTAGCAATATTGGAATACAGAAATAAACACTTTCCAAAAACAAGCTCCAAATCATGTTGAAATACAGAAATAAACACTTTTCCAAAAACAAGCTCCAAATCATGTTGAAATACAGAAATAAACACTTTTTCATAAACAAGCTCTAAATCATGTTTGATGCACTCTGCAAGTGATTTTTTTTCAGTACTGTTAGAACTGGATGATAGGATCACTGTGGACAGTTTTCAGCAAGTAGCAATATTGGAATACAGAAATAAACACTTTTCCAAAAACAAGCTCCAAATCATGTTGAAATACAGAAATAAACACTTTTACAAAAACAAGCTCTAAATCATGTTGAAATACAGAAATTAACACTTTTCCAAAAACAAGCTCAAAATCATGTTGAAATACAGAAATAAATACTTTTTCATAAACAAGCTCTAAATCATGTTGAAATACAGAAAATAACACTTTTCCAAAAACAAGCTCCAAATCATGTTGAAATACAGAAATAAACACTTTTTCATAAACAAGCTCTAAATCATGTTTGATGCACTCTGTAAGGGATTTTTTTCCCAGTACTGTTAGAACTGGATGATAGGATCACTGTGGACAGTTTTCAGCAAGTAGCAATATTGGAATACAGAAATAAACACTTTCCAAAAACAAGCTCCAAATCATGTTGAAATACAGAAATAAACACTTTTCCAAAAACAAGCTCCAAATCATGTTGAAATACAGAAATAAACACTTTTACAAAAACAAGCTCTAAATCATGTTGAAATACAGAAATAAACACTTTCCAAAAACAAGCTCCAAATCATGTTGAAATACAGAAATAAACACTTTTCCAAAAACAAGCACCAAATCATGTTGAAATACAGAAATAAAGACTTTTTCATAAAAAAGCTCTAAATCATGTTTGATGCACTCTGTAAGTGATTTTTTTCCCAGTACTGTTAGAACTGGATGATAGGATCACTGTGGACAGTTTTCAGCAAGTAGCAATATTGGAATACAGAAATAAACACTTTCCAAAAACAAGCTCCAAATCATGTTGAAATACAGAAATAAACACTTTTCCAAAAACAAGCTCCAAATCATGTTGAAATACAGAAATAAACACTTTTTCATAAACAAGCTCTAAATCATGTTTGATGCACTCTGCAAGTGATTTTTTTTCAGTACTGTTAGAACTGGATGATAGGATCACTGTGGACAGTTTTCAGCAAGTAGCAATATTGGAATACAGAAATAAACACTTTTCCAAAAACAAGCTCCAAATCATGTTGAAATACAGAAATAAACACTTTTACAAAAACAAGCTCTAAATCATGTTGAAATACAGAAATTAACACTTTTCCAAAAACAAGCTCAAAATCATGTTGAAATACAGAAATAAATACTTTTTCATAAACAAGCTCTAAATCATGTTGAAATACAGAAATAAACACTTTTCCAAAAACAAGCTCCAAATCATGTTGAAATACAGAAATTAAAACTTTTTCAAAAACAAGCTCCAAATCATGTTGAAATACAGAAATGAACACTTTTTCAAAAACAAGCTCCAAATCATGTTGAAATACAGAAATAATCACTTTTTCAAAAACAAGCTTCAAATCATGTTGAAATACAGAAATAAACACTTTTTCATAAACAAGCTCTAAATCATGTTTGATGCACTCTGTAAGTGATTTTGTTAACCGTACTGTTAGAAATGGATGATAGGAACATTGTGGACAGTTTTCAGCAAGTTGCAATATTGGAATACAGAAATAAACACTTTTCCAAAAACAAGCTCCAAATCATGTTGAAATACAGAAATAAACACTTTTCCAAAAACAAGCTCCAGATCATGTTGAAATACAGAAATAAACACTTTTTCATAAAAAAGCTCTAAATCATGTTTGATGCACTCTGCAAGTGATTTTTTTTCAGTACTGTTAGAACTGGATGATAGGATCACTGTGGACAGTTTTCAGCAAGTAGCAATATTGGAATACAGAAATAAACACTTTTCCAAAAACAAGCTCCAAATCACGTTGAAATACAGAAATAAACACTTTTTCATAAAAAAGCTCTAAATCATGTTGAAATACAGAAATAAACACTTTTCCAAAAACAAGCTCCAAATCATGTTGAAATACAGAAATAAAAACTTTTTCAAAAACAAGCTCTAAATCATGTTGAAATACAGAAAATAACACTTTTCCAAAAACAAGCTCCAAATCATGTTGAAATACAGAAATAAACACTTTTTCATAAACAAGCTCTAAATCATGTTTGATGCACTCTGTAAGTGATTTCTTTCCCAGTACTGTTAGAATTGGATGATAGGAACACTGTGGACAGTTTTCAGCAAGTTGCAATATTGGAATACAGAAATAAACACTTTCCAAAAACAAGCTCCAAATCATGTTGAAATACAGAAATAAACACTTTTCCAAAAACAAGCTCCAAATCATGTTGAAATACAGAAATAAACACTTTTTCATAAACAAGCTCAAAATCATGTTTGATGCACTCTGTAAGTGATTTTTTTCCCAGTACTGTTAGAACTGGATGATAGGAACACTGTGGACAGTTTTCAGCAAGTTGCAATATTGGAATACAGAAATAAACACTTTCCAAAAACAAGCTCCAAATCATGTTGAAATACAGAAATAAACACTTTTCCAAAAACAAGCTCCAAATCATGTTGAAATACAGAAATAAACACTTTTTCATAAACAAGCTCTAAATCATGTTGAAATACAGAAATTAACACTTTTCCAAAAACAAGCTCCAAATCATGTTGAAATACAGAAATAAACACTTTCCAAAAACAAGCTCCAAATCTTGTTGAAATACAGAAATAAACACTTTTCCAAAAACAAGCTCCAAATCATGTTGAAATACAGAAATAAACACTTTTTCACAAACAAGCTCTAAATCATGTTTGATGCACTCTGTAAGTGATTTTTTTCCCAGTACTGTTAGAACTGGATGATAGGAACACTGTGGATAGTGTTCAGCAAGTTGCAATATTGGAATACAGAAATAAACACTTTCCAAAAACAAGCTCCAAATCATGTTGAAATACAGAAATAAACACTTTTCCAAAAACAAGCTCCAAATCATGTTGAAATACAGAAATTAACACTTTTCCAAAAACAAGCTCCAAATCATGTTGAAATACAGAAATAAACACTTTTCCAAAAACACGCTCCAAATCATGTTGAAATACAGAAATAAACACTTTTCCAAAAACAAGCTCCAAATCATGTTGAAATACAGAAATAAACACTTTTCCAAAAACAAGCTCCAAATCATGTTGAAATACAGAAATAAACACTTTTTCATAAACAAGCTCTAAATCATGTTTGATGCACTCTGTAAGTGATTTTTCCCCAGTACTGTTAGAACTGGATGATAGGAACACTGTGGACAGTTTTCAGCAATTTGCAATATTGGAATACAGAAATAAACACTTTTCCAAAAACAAGCTCCAAATCACGTTGAAATACAGAAATAAACACTTTTTCATAAAAAAGCTCTAAATCATGTTGAAATACAGAAAATAACACTTTTCCAAAAACAAGCTCCAAATCATGTTGAAATACAGAAATAAACACTTTTTCATAAACAAGCTCTAAATCATGTTTGATGCACTCTGTAAGTGATTTTTTTCCCAGTACTGTTAGAACTGGATGATAGGATCACTGTGGACAGTTTTCAGCAAGTAGCAATATTGGAATACAGAAATAAACACTTTTCCAAAAACAAGCTCCAAATCATGTTGAAATACAGAAATAAACACTTTCCAAAAACAAGCTCCAAATCATGTTGAAATACAGAAATAAACACTTTTCCAAAAACAAGCACCAAATCATGTTGAAATACAGAAATAAAGACTTTTTCATAAAAAAGCTCTAAATCATGTTTGATGCACTCTGTAAGTGATTTTTTTTCAGTACTGTTAGAACTGGATGATAGGATCACTGTGGACAGTTTTCAGCAAGTAGCAATATTGGAATACAGAAATAAACACTTTCCAAAAACAAGCTCCAAATCATGTTGAAATACAGAAATAAACACTTTTCCAAAAACAAGCTCCAAATCATGTTGAAATACAGAAATAAACACTTTTTCATAAACAAGCTCTAAATCATGTTTGATGCACTCTGCAAGTGATTTTTTTTCAGTACTGTTAGAACTGGATGATAGGATCACTGTGGACAGTTTTCAGCAAGTAGCAATATTGGAATACAGAAATAAACACTTTTCCAAAAACAAGCTCCAAATCATGTTGAAATACAGAAATAAACACTTTTACAAAAACAAGCTCTAAATCATGTTGAAATACAGAAATTAACACTTTTCCAAAAACAAGCTCAAAATCATGTTGAAATACAGAAATAAATACTTTTTCATAAACAAGCTCTAAATCATGTTGAAATACAGAAAATAACACTTTTCCAAAAACAAGCTCCAAATCATGTTGAAATACAGAAATAAACACTTTTTCATAAACAAGCTCTAAATCATGTTTGATGCACTCTGTAAGGGATTTTTTTCCCAGTACTGTTAGAACTGGATGATAGGATCACTGTGGACAGTTTTCAGCAAGTAGCAATATTGGAATACAGAAATAAACACTTTCCAAAAACAAGCTCCAAATCATGTTGAAATACAGAAATAAACACTTTTCCAAAAACAAGCTCCAAATCATGTTGAAATACAGAAATAAACACTTTTACAAAAACAAGCTCTAAATCATGTTGAAATACAGAAATAAACACTTTCCAAAAACAAGCTCCAAATCATGTTGAAATACAGAAATAAACACTTTTCCAAAAACAAGCACCAAATCATGTTGAAATACAGAAATAAAGACTTTTTCATAAAAAAGCTCTAAATCATGTTTGATGCACTCTGTAAGTGATTTTTTTCCCAGTACTGTTAGAACTGGATGATAGGATCACTGTGGACAGTTTTCAGCAAGTAGCAATATTGGAATACAGAAATAAACACTTTCCAAAAACAAGCTCCAAATCATGTTGAAATACAGAAATAAACACTTTTCCAAAAACAAGCTCCAAATCATGTTGAAATACAGAAATAAACACTTTTTCATAAACAAGCTCTAAATCATGTTTGATGCACTCTGCAAGTGATTTTTTTTCAGTACTGTTAGAACTGGATGATAGGATCACTGTGGACAGTTTTCAGCAAGTAGCAATATTGGAATACAGAAATAAACACTTTTCCAAAAACAAGCTCCAAATCATGTTGAAATACAGAAATAAACACTTTTACAAAAACAAGCTCTAAATCATGTTGAAATACAGAAATTAACACTTTTCCAAAAACAAGCTCAAAATCATGTTGAAATACAGAAATAAATACTTTTTCATAAACAAGCTCTAAATCATGTTGAAATACAGAAAATAACACTTTTCCAAAAACAAGCTCCAAATCATGTTGAAATACAGAAATAAACACTTTTTCATAAACAAGCTCTAAATCATGTTTGATGCACTCTGTAAGGGATTTTTTTCCCAGTACTGTTAGAACTGGATGATAGGATCACTGTGGACAGTTTTCAGCAAGTAGCAATATTGGAATACAGAAATAAACACTTTTCCAAAAACAAGCTCCAAATCATGTTGAAATACAGAAATAAACACTTTTACAAAAACAAGCTCCAAATCATGTTGAAATACAGAAATTAACACTTTTCCAAAAACAAGCTCCAAATCATGTTGAAATACAGAAATAAACACTTTTCCAAAAACAAGCTCCAAATCATGTTGAAATACAGAAATAAACACTTTTTCAAAAACAAGCTCTAAATCATGTTGAAATACAGAAAATAACACTTTTCCAAAAACAAGCTCCAAATCATGTTGAAATACAGAAATAAACACTTTTTCACAAACAAGCTCTAAATCATGTTTGATGCACTCTGTAAGTGATTTTTTTCCCAGTACTGTTAGAACTGGATGATAGGAACACTGTGGATAGTGTTCAGCAAGTTGCAATATTGGAATACAGAAATAAACACTTTCCAAAAACAAGCTCCAAATCATGTTGAAATACAGAAATAAACACTTTTCCAAAAACAAGCTCCAAATCATGTTGAAATACAGAAATTAACACTTTTCCAAAAACAAGCTCCAAATCATGTTGAAATACAGAAATAAACACTTTTCCAAAAACACGCTCCAAATCATGTTGAAATACAGAAATAAACACTTTTCCAAAAACAAGCTCCAAATCATGTTGAAATACAGAAATAAACACTTTTCCAAAAACAAGCTCCAAATCATGTTGAAATACAGAAATAAACACTTTTTCATAAACAAGCTCTAAATCATGTTTGATGCACTCTGTAAGTGATTTTTCCCCAGTACTGTTAGAACTGGATGATAGGAACACTGTGGACAGTTTTCAGCAATTTGCAATATTGGAATACAGAAATAAACACTTTTCCAAAAACAAGCTCCAAATCACGTTGAAATACAGAAATAAACACTTTTTCATAAAAAAGCTCTAAATCATGTTGAAATACAGAAAATAACACTTTTCCAAAAACAAGCTCCAAATCATGTTGAAATACAGAAATAAACACTTTTTCATAAACAAGCTCTAAATCATGTTTGATGCACTCTGTAAGTGATTTTTTTCCCAGTACTGTTAGAACTGGATGATAGGATCACTGTGGACAGTTTTCAGCAAGTAGCAATATTGGAATACAGAAATAAACACTTTTCCAAAAACAAGCTCCAAATCATGTTGAAATACAGAAATAAACACTTTCCAAAAACAAGCTCCAAATCATGTTGAAATACAGAAATAAACACTTTTCCAAAAACAAGCACCAAATCATGTTGAAATACAGAAATAAAGACTTTTTCATAAAAAAGCTCTAAATCATGTTTGATGCACTCTGTAAGTGATTTTTTTTCAGTACTGTTAGAACTGGATGATAGGATCACTGTGGACAGTTTTCAGCAAGTAGCAATATTGGAATACAGAAATAAACACTTTCCAAAAACAAGCTCCAAATCATGTTGAAATACAGAAATAAACACTTTTCCAAAAACAAGCTCCAAATCATGTTGAAATACAGAAATAAACACTTTTTCATAAACAAGCTCTAAATCATGTTTGATGCACTCTGCAAGTGATTTTTTTTCAGTACTGTTAGAACTGGATGATAGGATCACTGTGGACAGTTTTCAGCAAGTAGCAATATTGGAATACAGAAATAAACACTTTTCCAAAAACAAGCTCCAAATCATGTTGAAATACAGAAATAAACACTTTTACAAAAACAAGCTCTAAATCATGTTGAAATACAGAAATTAACACTTTTCCAAAAACAAGCTCAAAATCATGTTGAAATACAGAAATAAATACTTTTTCATAAACAAGCTCTAAATCATGTTGAAATACAGAAAATAACACTTTTCCAAAAACAAGCTCCAAATCATGTTGAAATACAGAAATAAACACTTTTTCATAAACAAGCTCTAAATCATGTTTGATGCACTCTGTAAGGGATTTTTTTCCCAGTACTGTTAGAACTGGATGATAGGATCACTGTGGACAGTTTTCAGCAAGTAGCAATATTGGAATACAGAAATAAACACTTTTCCAAAAACAAGCTCCAAATCATGTTGAAATACAGAAATAAACACTTTTACAAAAACAAGCTCCAAATCATGTTGAAATACAGAAATTAACACTTTTCCAAAAACAAGCTCCAAATCATGTTGAAATACAGAAATAAACACTTTTCCAAAAACAAGCTCCAAATCATGTTGAAATACAGAAATAAACACTTTTTCAAAAACAAGCTCTAAATCATGTTGAAATACAGAAAATAACACTTTTCCAAAAACAAGCTCCAAATCATGTTGAAATACAGAAATAAACACTTTTTCATAAACAAGCTCTAAATCATGTTTGATGCACTCTGTAAGTGATTTTTTTCCCAGTACTGTTAGAACTGGATGATAGGAACACTGTGGACAGTTTTCAGCAAGTTGCAATATTGGAATACAGAAATAAACACTTTCCAAAAACAAGCTCGAAATCATGTTGAAATACAGAAATAAACACTTTTCCAAAAACAAGCTCCAAATCATGTTGAAATACAGAAATAAACACTTTTTCATAAAAAAAGCTCTAAATCATGTTTGATGCACTCTGCAAGTGATTTTTTTTTCAGTACGGTTAGAACTGGATGATAGGATCACTGTGGACAGTTTTCAGCAAGTAGCAATATTGGAATACAGAAATAAACACTTTTCCAAAAACAAGCTCCAAATCACGTTGAAATACAGAAATAAACACTTTTTCATAAAAAAGCTCTAAATCATGTTGAAATACAGAAATTAACACTTTTCCAAAAACAAGCTCCAAATCATGTTGAAATACAGAAATAAACACTTTTTCATAAACAAGCTCTAAATCATGTTTGATGCACTCTGTAAGTGATTTTTTTCCCAGTACTGTTAGAACTGGATGATAGGAACACTGTGGACAGTTTTCAGCAAGTTGCAATATTGGAATACAGAAATAAACACTTTCCAAAAACAAGCTCGAAATCATGTTGAAATACAGAAATAAACACTTTTCCAAAAACAAGCTCCAGATCATGTTGAAATACAGAAATAAACACTTTTTCATAAAAAAGCTCTAAATCATGTTTGATGCACTCTGCAAGTGATTTTTTTTCAGTACTGTTAGAACTGGATGATAGGATCACTGTGGACAGTTTTCAGCAAGTAGCAATATTGGAATACAGAAATAAACACTTTTCCAAAAACAAGCTCCAAATCACGTTGAAATACAGAAATAAACACTTTTTCATAAAAAAGCTCTAAATCATGTTGAAATACAGAAATAAACACTTTTCCAAAAACAAGCTCCAAATCATGTTGAAATACAGAAATAAAAACTTTTTCAAAAACAAGCTCTAAATCATGTTGAAATACAGAAAATAACACTTTTCCAAAAACAAGCTCCAAATCATGTTGAAATACAGAAATAAACACTTTTTCATAAACAAGCTCTAAATCATGTTTGATGCACTCTGTAAGTGATTTCTTTCCCAGTACTGTTAGAATTGGATGATAGGAACACTGTGGACAGTTTTCAGCAAGTTGCAATATTGGAATACAGAAATAAACACTTTCCAAAAACAAGCTCCAAATCATGTTGAAATACAGAAATAAACACTTTTCCAAAAACAAGCTCCAAATCATGTTGAAATACAGAAATAAACACTTTTTCATAAACAAGCTCTAAATCATGTTTGATGCACTCTGCAAGTGATTTTTTTTCAGTACTGTTAGAACTGGATGATAGGATCACTGTGGACAGTTTTCAGCAAGTAGCAATATTGGAATACAGAAATAAACACTTTTCCAAAAACAAGCTCCAAATCATGTTGAAATACAGAAATAAACACTTTTCCAAAAACAAGCTCTAAATCATGTTGAAATACAGAAATTAACACTTTTCCAAAAACAAGCTCAAAATCATGTTGAAATACAGAAATAAATACTTTTTCATAAACAAGCTCTAAATCATGTTGAAATACAGAAAATAACACTTTTCCAAAAACAAGCTCCAAATCATGTTGAAATACAGAAATAAACACTTTTTCATAAACAAGCTCTAAATCATGTTTGATGCACTCTGTAAGTGATTTTTTTCCCAGTACTGTTAGAACTGGATGATAGGAACACTGTGGACAGTTTTCAGCAAGTTGGAATATTGGAATACAGAAATAAACACTTTCCAAAAACAAGCTCCAAATCATGTTGAAATACAGAAATAAACACTTTTCCAAAAACAAGCTCCAAATCATGTTGAAATACAGAAATAAACACTTTTTCATAAACAAGCTCTAAATCTTGTTTGATGCACTCTGTAAGGGATTTTTTTCCCAGTACTGTTAGAACTGGATGATAGGATCACTGTGGACAGTTTTCAGCAAGTTGCAATATTGGAATACAGAAATAAACACAATTCCAAAAACAAGCTCCAAATCATGTTGAAATACAGAAATAATCACTTTTCCAAAAACAAGCTCCAAATCATGTTGAAATTCAGAAATGAACACTTTTTCAAAAACAAGCTCCAAATCATGTTGAAATACAGAAATAATCACTTTTTCAAAAACAAGCTCCAAATCATGTTGAAATACAGAAATGAACACTTTTTCAAAAACAACACTCCAAATCATGTTGAAATACAGAAATAATCACTTTTTCAAAAACAAGCTTCAAATCATGTTGAAATACAGAAATAAACACTTTTTCATAAACAAGCTCTAAATCATGTTTGATGCACTCTGTAAGTGATTTTGTTTTCAGTACTGTTAGAACTGGATGATAGGAACATTGTGGACAGTTTTCAGCAAGTTGCAATATTGGAATACAGAAATAAACACTTTTCCAAAAACAAGCTCCAAATCATGTTGAAATACAGAAATAAACACTTTTCCAAAAACAAGCTCCAAATCATGTTGAAATACAGAAATGAACACTTTTTCAAAAACAAGCTTCAAATCATGTTGAAATACAGAAATTAAAACTTTTTCAAAAACAAGCTCCAAATCATGTTGAAATACAGAAATGAACACTTTTTCAAAAACAAGCTCCAAATCATGTTGAAATACAGAAATAATCACTTTTTCATAAACAAGCTCTAAATCATGTTTGATGCACTCTGTAAGTGATTTTGTTTTCAGTACTGTTAGAACTGGATGATAGGAACGTTGTGGACAGTTTTAAGCAAGTTGCAATATTGGAATACAGAAATAAACACTTTTCCAAAAACAAGCTCCAAATCATGTTGAAATACAGAAATAATCACTTTTCCAAAAACAAGCTCCAAATCATGTTGAAATTCAGAAATGAACACTTTTTCAAAA
Source organism: Salvelinus fontinalis (assembly GCF_029448725.1). Taxonomy (NCBI): domain Eukaryota; kingdom Metazoa; phylum Chordata; class Actinopteri; order Salmoniformes; family Salmonidae; genus Salvelinus; species Salvelinus fontinalis. The sequence continues at coordinate 11,768 of NW_026602571.1, forward strand.
ACAAGCTCCAAATCATGTTGAAATACAGAAATAATCACTTTTTCAAAAACAAGCTCCAAATCATGTTGAAATACAGAAATGAACACTTTTTCAAAAACAAGCTCCAAATCATGTTGAAATACAGAAATAATCACTTTTTCAAAAACAAGCTTCAAATCATGTTGAAATACAGAAATAAACACTTTTTCATAAACAAGCTCTAAATCATGTTTGATGCACTCTGTAAGTGATTTTGTTTTCAGTACTGTTAGAACTGGATGATAGGAACATTGTGGACAGTTTTCAGCAAGTTGCAATATTGGAATACAGAAATAAACACTTTTCCAAAAACAAGCTCCAAATCATGTTGAAATACAGAAATAAACACTTTTCCAAAAACAAGCTCCAAATCATGTTGAAATACAGAAATGAACACTTTTTCAAAAACAAGCTCCAAATCATGTTGAAATACAGAAATAATCACTTCTTCAAAAACAAGCTCCAAATCATGTTGAAATACAGAAATAATCACTTTTCCAAAAACAAGCTCCAAATCATGTTGAAATTCAGAAATGAACACTTTTTCAAAAACAAGCTCCAAATCATGTTGAAATACAGAAATAATCACTTTTTCAAAAACAAGCTCCAAATCATGTTGAAATACAGAAATAAACACTTTTTCAAAAACAAGCTCCAAATCATGTTGAAATACAGAAATAATCACTTTTTCAAAAACAAGCTTCAAATCATGTTGAAATACAGAAATAAACACTTTTTCATAAACAAGCTCTAAATCATGTTTGATGCACTCTGTAAGTGATTTTGTTAACCGTACTGTTAGAAATGGATGATAGGAACATTGTGGACAGTTTTCAGCAAGTTGCAATATTGGAATACAGAAATAAACACTTTTCCAAAAACAAGCTCCAAATCATGTTGAAATACAGAAATAAACACTTTTCCAAAAACAAGCTCCAAATCATGTTGAAATACAGAAATGAACAATTTTTCAAAAACAAGCTTCAAATCATGTTGAAATACAGAAATAATCACTTTTTCAGAAACAAGCTCCAAATCATGTTGAAATACAGAAATGAAAACTTTTTCAAAAACAAGCTCCAAATCATGTTGAAATTCAGAAATAATCACTTTTTCAAAAACAAGCTCCAAATCATGTTGAAATACAGAAATAATCACTTTTCCAAAAACAAGCTCCAAATCATGTTGAAATACAGAAATAAACACTTTTCCAAAAACAAGCTCCAAATCATGTTGAAATACAGAAATAATCACTTTTTCAAAAACAAGCTCCAAATCATGTTGAAATACAGAAATTAAAACTTTTTCAAAAACAAGCTCCAAATCATGTTGAAATACAGAAATGAACACTTTTTCAAAAACAAGCTCCAAATCATGTTGAAATACAGAAATAATCACTTTTTCAAAAACAAGCTTCAAATCATGTTGAAATACAGAAATAAACACTTTTTCATAAACAAGCTCTAAATCATGTTTGATGCACTCTGTAAGTGATTTTGTTAACCGTACTGTTAGAAATGGATGATAGGAACATTGTGGACAGTTTTCAGCAAGTTGCAATATTGGAATACAGAAATAAACACTTTTCCAAAAACAAGCTCCAAATCATGTTGAAATACAGAAATAAACACTTTTCCAAAAACAAGCTCCAGATCATGTTGAAATACAGAAATAAACACTTTTTCATAAAAAAGCTCTAAATCATGTTTGATGCACTCTGCAAGTGATTTTTTTTCAGTACTGTTAGAACTGGATGATAGGATCACTGTGGACAGTTTTCAGCAAGTAGCAATATTGGAATACAGAAATAAACACTTTTCCAAAAACAAGCTCCAAATCACGTTGAAATACAGAAATAAACACTTTTTCATAAAAAAGCTCTAAATCATGTTGAAATACAGAAATAAACACTTTTCCAAAAACAAGCTCCAAATCATGTTGAAATACAGAAATAAAAACTTTTTCAAAAACAAGCTCTAAATCATGTTGAAATACAGAAAATAACACTTTTCCAAAAACAAGCTCCAAATCATGTTGAAATACAGAAATAAACACTTTTTCATAAACAAGCTCTAAATCATGTTTGATGCACTCTGTAAGTGATTTCTTTCCCAGTACTGTTAGAATTGGATGATAGGAACACTGTGGACAGTTTTCAGCAAGTTGCAATATTGGAATACAGAAATAAACACTTTCCAAAAACAAGCTCCAAATCATGTTGAAATACAGAAATAAACACTTTTCCAAAAACAAGCTCCAAATCATGTTGAAATACAGAAATAAACACTTTTTCATAAACAAGCTCAAAATCATGTTTGATGCACTCTGTAAGTGATTTTTTTCCCAGTACTGTTAGAACTGGATGATAGGAACACTGTGGACAGTTTTCAGCAAGTTGCAATATTGGAATACAGAAATAAACACTTTCCAAAAACAAGCTCCAAATCATGTTGAAATACAGAAATAAACACTTTTCCAAAAACAAGCTCCAAATCATGTTGAAATACAGAAATAAACACTTTTTCATAAACAAGCTCTAAATCATGTTGAAATACAGAAATTAACACTTTTCCAAAAACAAGCTCCAAATCATGTTGAAATACAGAAATAAACACTTTCCAAAAACAAGCTCCAAATCTTGTTGAAATACAGAAATAAACACTTTTCCAAAAACAAGCTCCAAATCATGTTGAAATACAGAAATAAACACTTTTTCACAAACAAGCTCTAAATCATGTTTGATGCACTCTGTAAGTGATTTTTTTCCCAGTACTGTTAGAACTGGATGATAGGAACACTGTGGATAGTGTTCAGCAAGTTGCAATATTGGAATACAGAAATAAACACTTTCCAAAAACAAGCTCCAAATCATGTTGAAATACAGAAATAAACACTTTTCCAAAAACAAGCTCCAAATCATGTTGAAATACAGAAATTAACACTTTT